>NC_060277.1:84313864-84504205 GCF_021613505.1 Equus quagga | reverse complement strand
ACCGAGCAGCCGCCACGCGCGTCCGCTCCCCGCGGGCCGGTGGGGCCGGCGGGCGGGGGAGGGGCCGCGATCCCGCGGCGGCGGCGGCGGGCCCGGCGCGGCGGCGCGGCTGGGGCGCGGGAGGCGGAGAATGCGAGGCGAGGCCAGTTTCCTAGCGGCGGGCGGCGAGAAATGCAGCTGTCCCTGCGCGGCTGCCGGCGGGGCCGCAAGTGGGGCGGCGGGGAGGAGCGGGGCTGCGGGCGGGGCGGGGGCCAGGCCGCGGCGCCCCCAGACCCTCTCCGACGCCTGACTCCATGCAAGAGAGGCCGGCAGCAGGAATGGGGTCCGAAAGCAACACAGTTTCGGGGGCCGGGGGACGCCGGGTGAAGATTAGGAAAATCCCGGTCGTGTCCCCCCAACCCCCCGCCACCCCCCGCGCCAGCCAGGACCGGCCGCGGTGACTCCTGGTGAGCGAGGAGCCTGGGTCTCCCGGGCAGAGCGGGGTGCGGGGCGTCCTGCTCCCCCTGGCTCGAGGAGCGGCGCTGGGAAGGCGCACCCCCAAGAGAGAGGGCCGGGGAGACCCGAGACCCGGGCTCGGAGGGGAGCCTGACAGCAGGGCTGCACCGAGAGAATGCAGTGTGTGGACGCACATCTGGGGCCTGGGACAGCTGAAGGGTGGGGGAGGGGCGGCCTTCTGGGAGTTAAGGCTCGGGAAAGGAGACAAATAAAATGCTGAGGTCAGAGGAGATGGTGGGGAGGGGGTCAGGAAATCAAAGATATTCCTCATTCATACCATCAGATACCACTTGCCATCTCCCCTCCTGCTTCCCCAACATCCCTGGCCACTTCAGGGGTTTATGAGCCCTGAGAAGATTTTCCACAGAAGATTGTTGAATAAATGGGAAATCAACCTTGGCTGTTCTTTCTCCACGTAGTTTGGTTTCTGACTCCAATTTGGGGATGGGTAGGGTGGGGCACATGGTGACCACCAAGCACCTGCTTTGAAGAGGAGCTGCCTTCGTTGTTGAGGAGGGTGAAGGCCAGAATGCAGTTCCAGCTCTGCCCCTAGACAGCTTGTGAAGGGTCTGCACCCTCCTCCTGGAAGAGCCTGCCTTGGAGACCCACTTGCCCATCGGGGCTCAGACTCCTGGGAATAGCCCCCTCTCCCCTCCTCCTCTGAGGGCCTGCAGTCCCCTAGCTCTGCTGAGACACATCAACATGCTCAGCCACAGAGACATCTGATGGTAAAAACCACAAACCAAAGTGCCCCAGACACCAGTGTGTTTCCATCATTTGCATGTCAAGGGTAGGTTTCTTCAGCAGATTGGGAACCTGGGAGGGGGAGAAACCTCAGAACCGCACCCTCTTGAGGAGGCCCAACATTGGGTTCGCATGTGGAGCTGAGCTCCAGGACTGGGTTTCCCTACGCATCCCAGGATCTCCTCTCTCCTGCTGCCTCTCCTCAGGCTCCTTTGCCTGGTGGTACACTCAGTTTCAGAGGGCTCTTGAAACCCCAGGACGTGGTCGACACACCCAGGTTAAGGATCTTAATCTGGATGGCCTGGCCCTTCCTGCATGTTGACTCCTGGCTCCTCTGCTGAAGCTGTCACAGAGCTCAGGATTCAGCCTCCTCGCTGGATCCTGCTGCCACTTTTGTTACCCTACACATGCATGGCGTGGTTCATCGGCCACTTTTCTGCTTACTCGCAAGATCCTTCTGCAGTTCCTCCCTATCACTTTGGGGTTTCAGAGCCCAGAAAATGCATCTGCAAACTTGGGGGTTTCCCTGTTTGCACTCGCCTCTGAGTGCTCACAAAATCTTTTAATATGTTACTCACATAGTCATCAAATGAAACCAGTCGCTGTAATGGACGCTCTTCCCTGAAGAACTCTTCTTCGGCCTGGCTAACGGATGCTTCCTTTCAGGGCTGTCTTGCTGGAAGCTTTTCCTCAGACCCCTTCCCTGCCTCACACAACCACTGGGTAACCTCCTGCACTCCCGCCACTGCCTCTGAGCTGACTGTTCCCCGTGCTCCAGGCTCCCAGGCCAGACCCCTGTCCTGCGGGTCAGACCCCACACCCAGCTGCCCACAGAGGCTGTCCACCTGCCGGTCCCTCAGAGGCCTCATCCTCAAGGAGGCCACAAGCAAACTCAGAGCCATTCCCTCCCCAAGCTGCCTTCTCCCTCTCTGGCTTCCCAGCAGGAAGCCTCATTCCTCAGTGTCCCACTCTCCACATTCAGTTGGTTATCAGGTCCTGTTCATTCCTCCTTCATGCCCCTTCACCCTTTACTCCTCCAGCTTCTACCTGGTTCAGGCCCTTATTGTCTCTCCTCCTGTCAGAAGATGAGATGTCCTTTTTGCTCTCAAGCCCAACCCTCCTGTCTGCTTCAGGAGACACTCAGTTCCTTCTTTCTCCCCCTGTCTCTGCTTCATACCTATAAACACCACAGGATGCCCTCTTCTAAGAAACCCTTACCCCAACTTTGCCCTGCCCTCAGGCCATTGCCCTGGCTTTCCACAAATCCTACAATTTGCTGGATGTTCTCGCAGAGGGAATCCAGCGGAGCGGGTACCACCGTCGACTGGTCCACTTGCACGCTACATGACTCTGGGCCAGTCACTCACTCTCTCTATGCCTTAGATTCCTCATCTGTATTTGGGGCTCACGACTGTGCCTACCTCAAAAGGTTGTGGTGAGAATTAAATGCACATGTGTGATGTATCCAGCATAGTGCCTGGCACATTACATGTTCGATAAGTGCTAGTGTTGTTACTGATGATAATGCTGTCAGGTGCAGTGTGTTGATGAACGACTCCTGCACCCGCTCCCTCTCTTGAGCTCCTGACTGGATTGTGTAGCTGCCATTGGACAGACTGTCCCACAGCCACCTCACCTTCAGCATGGCAAGTCTGGAACCTGTCATCTCCACATCCTCCTCTGCCGGAATTCTCTGTCCTGGAGAAGGGCACCTCCCATTCACCCGAGCTACTGACTTCACATGCTGCCTTCCTCCTCTCTCACGTTCAGACCCCTAAGCAAACTCAGGGCTTTTACTTCCTGAATTTCTCTGGACTCAGCTGCCTCTCCATTCACACTGCTCAGGCTACCAGGCCCCCTGCCTTTCAGTCCATCCTCCTCGATGCCGGCAGTTACTTCCTAAAGCGTAGACTGGTGATGTTTCTGTCCTGCTGAAAAGTCATGGATGACTCCCCATTGCTTGGAGAATGACATTTCAACGCCTTAGAGTGGCACTTCCTAGCCTGCACTTAACCCACAATCCAGCCCCTCCCCTCTCCTGTGCTCACCCCACCACCCTCCCCCAGGCTAGAACAGCTAAGACCGCTTGCTGTTCCCATGGAGTACAAGGGAAGGTGAGGAAAGCCTCTTGCCAAGTCTCTGGTGATATTCAGCACAGAGAAATGGGAGAGCGTCTGCCACGTCTCACTTCTCCACGACGATGAGGTTCATGGAGTGCTGTGGGGCTCAGGCTTGGAAAGAGTAGGTTCCAGCTGGACCACAGGGAAAACAGGACATTTCCCTTCTGGGATTTCCCCAGCCCAGGACAAATGCCAGGGCGCGTATGGTGGACAAGAGCATGTGGCTGCGGCTTTGGAATTGACCACATTGTCCCAGCCACCAGGAGACCTTCGCATCCTCCTGCAACCACCAGGGGCAGCTTAACGAGCCCAAGGTGGGAAAGAAAGTGATGCTAAAATCCAGATAATTTGGGTAGTCCTATCCCTTTCTCCATCTTCATCTCATCATCTGGTGTTAACATCCAGGTAAGCTTATCGCTTTCACCATCTCTACCATTTGACCAAGAAACTCAGAGGAAACTTTTAAAGAATTAGCAATATCACTTGGGAGTTTTGAAAGAACAAGCATGTGAAATGTGGAAGCAGTGCCCCCCCCCCCAAATGAGTAAATGCCCCCCTTCTGGGATAATAACCAGATGGATGCCTATGGGATTGCCAGTGTGACTCCCATCTGAGAGAAGGGTTCCCAGGGACCCTCATCTCTTTCCCAGAGTGTCAGCACCAATGCCGTGCCCATGGCACTTTCTTTGAACCCTCCTTCCCTTGCAGTCCCTGTGTCTATCCTGCCAGCCTATATATAGTGTGTGGTATTGTTGTTGGTCTCTGCACGAGCTCCCAGAAGGTAGAAGGTGTCTCCTGTCTCAGTGCCCGCACCTCCCAGCGCGAGGCTGGCAGGTCCCACGAGTGAGTAAATATTTGCCAGAGGACTGGCTTCTGACAGGTGGGTGAGCCGTGCCCAGTTTGCTCTTACAAAAACCATGTGTTTTCCCTTCATGGGCAACATGAGGCTCCAAGGGTCCCGCCTCTCGGACGAGGCCGCCAGCTTGACCTCTACAAGGTGGTGGGGTGGACAGTAGGCGTAGACAAATGGAATTCCATATAGCCATTAAAACTGTTTTTCAGGAATATTTAATACCTATAAGAATATTCATGATATGTTATGGGAAAGGGAGGCCACAAAACAGTATATGCAACGTGAGCCCATTTATTTATTTTTATTTAGTTAGTTACAAACATAGAAGAAAATTTACCAACATGTTAACAATTGTTGGATGAGGGTTTTATAGATAACTTTTACTATGTTATTAATATTTCTCCAGATTTTCCAAATTTCCTACATCAAACATTCTACATTCCTTTATAATCATATATATGTGCCTAGATTAGGCCTTCAAGATCGTTATGATTGGAAGGAGGAATTAACATAACTAACTGTTGTCCATAGTCACGTTTAGCTGAGGCTATTTCAATCCAGTTCCATGACTGGTTTTGTTCACCTCCCATGTACCCATACTGAGACCCAAAGATGAACAATCTGTAGCCCCTCCTGGCTCCCCAAGTCTAAAGGGAAGGTGAGACGTGGAGCAGCTAGCAAATAGTACAAGCAGAGCGTGACACTTACTAAAATCAAGGTGTAGGCAGAGGGCTCTGGGGCTACACAGGGAGGAAGTGCTTAATTCTCGTGGGGGAGAGGTCAGAGAGGGCACCTTGAAGAGCTGGCTTTTGAGCTGGGCCTTGAGAGATAAAAACGATTTTCGCTGGGGACAAGGGTCTTCCCATCTTGGGGCACAGCATAAGCAAAGGCACTAGGCTGGGAATGTTGAGGCGTATTTGATGTGGGTGAATATCCACTGTGGCCGGAGTGCAGGGTGGATGGCAACAGCAGGGTGGGCGGTGGGTACATAGCAAAATGAGGCTGGAAGGGCAAGGAGGGTGTGACAATGAATAGCGTGGAACACCAAACTAAGGAATCTGCAGAGAAGGGGTGTTTTACAGGCTCGGGCCTGAATTTGAAAATGCAGTATTAACCTTTGCTCTGATTTTCCTGACAACACCAAGAATTGAGGCAGCGAGGTCCCCCGGTCCTGCACCGGACCAGCTCCTGGGGAAAGCCAGCCTCGAGTTAAGCATTTGCTCCAAAAAATTCAGAGGCTAGAGGTTCAGTCCCAGTTTGGAGCAGCAGATTCCTTCTTCCTCCTATACTCTGTCTAAACTCCCTAGGGACGGTGTGGTGGCTCAGCGCCCAGACCTTTGTGCCAGTCAGCCCAGGGCACACAGGAATCCCTGCTGTACCCACTTATGAGCTGGCTGGCCTTGGGCAAACTACTTAACCTCTCTGAGTCTCGGTTTCCTCATCTCTAAAATAATAAGAATAGTACCTTCCTCCTCATTAGACAGAAATAATCATAGTAGATGATAAAGTTTCTTGAGCATTTACAACATGTCTGGCCCTGTTTTAAGCACTTTTGCACATTTTATCTTATTTAATCCCCAGAAAAACCCTAAGAGGCAGGCATTATTGCCACTTCTATTTTACGGATATGGGAACTGAGACACAGGGAGTTGCCCAAGGTCCAACAATAAGTGGTAGAACCAAGACACAAACCCAGCCTGTGGCTCCAGAGCTCACAGCCTTCACTATGCCCCTGGAGATAACAATATTGACAGTAACAAAAATGATAAAAGCAGACACCACATGAAGCTTACTATGTGCCAGTTAACATTTACATTGTTGACTCATTCACTCCCCAGTGGCCCTGTGGTAGGTACTACCATCAGGCCCTGTTTACAGATGAGGAAACCGAGGCACAGAGAGCTTAAGGAACTTGCCCAAGCCTCTTCGCAGAGCCAGGATAAGAACTCAGGTGGTCTGGCTGCCGAGCCTGCTCCTCATCACTCTGATACACTCCATGAACGATGCCTGCTTTACTCCTTGTCGTGGTTATGATTCCAAGCAGGCCTGCCTGAGACCAATGTAGGCCAGATGTTCAGATCTGGTTCTTCC
Organism: Equus quagga; assembly: GCF_021613505.1. Taxonomy (NCBI): domain Eukaryota; kingdom Metazoa; phylum Chordata; class Mammalia; order Perissodactyla; family Equidae; genus Equus; species Equus quagga. The sequence goes on along the minus strand of NC_060277.1, from coordinate 84,497,902 downwards.
CAGTGATTCAGATCCACGGAGGAGGTTGGGGGTGGGGCAGGATGAATATTCCTGAGTGGGACTTGGGGAGCAGGGTCACAGGTAGAGGGGCCTCTGGGCAGTGTCCTGGGGAGGGCTCCTTCCTACTTGGAGGGTAGACGGTAGATGGCCAGGGAAGGAAGGAGAGGAAGCTGGCACGACCTCGTCAGCCCCTGAGTGGGGCTCTGGGCACTAGTGGAAGTGGCAAAAATCTCTTATTCTTTGGTGGGAGAGCCTCCCTGGGGTGGCGGCACAGTCAGCTCCAAGGTGGTGGTGGGTGGAGGACCCTGGAGAGCCGAGTGATGTCTTTGAGGGAGAGTTCACTGAACCATATCTCTTTAAAAGGGAGAACAGAAACCTCTCCCTGAGGCGAGGCTGAGCCTCTCTGGGCAAGAGGACCCTGAGGCTATGGCAGGACTGGGTTCCCAAGTCCAGACTCTCAGCTCGAGGTCTCCCACTTGAGCCTCTGAGCCTGCTTCCTTTGAGGAAGGGGTTGGGGAGGGGTATAGTCCAGGGCTCAATTCAGCTCTATTCCCTAGGCAGGGAAGTGTCACCTGATGGTGGCAGTCAGAGGAGTCAGAGGAGAGGCACAGCTGGTACCATAGCACAGAGGGGCACAGCAAACACTGCAGGGCTGGTTTACCGGAACACTGAACTGAGAGTTAAAGGAGCAGGAGGATATAGTCACTCATTTATCAGGAATTCATGGATTATTGGTTTCCTTCAATAGCTTATAATTTATTATTATCATTATTTGCTTTTCTTTTTTTTCTTTTTTAAATTTTTTGTGAGGAAGATAGGCACTGAGCTAACATCTATTGCCATTGTCAATCTTTTTCCTTTTTTTTCTTCCTCCCCCAAAGCCCAGTGCATAGATGTATATCTTAGTTGTCAATCCGAGTTCTTCTAGACACCGCCTCAGCATGGCTTAATGCGCAGTGTGTATGTCTGCACCCAGGATCCGAACGGGTAAATTCCGGGCCACCAAAGCAGAGTGCACAAACTTAACCACTACACCACTGGTTGGCCCCTATCATTATTTGTTTTGATACTTAGATTGTTCTGGATTTGGCCATTTGCTAGCTTTTGCGTTCTTTCAATATGTTCCCATTCTTATATGATACATTCCCGTCCTTACCTTCTTGTGCAAAGAGATGTTTACACCATCATGGTAAACACTGAATCAGACCATCAAGGGATGCTCAATCTAGGGGGAAATTTTGATTAGGAGTAGGATATTTGAATGGTCCTCAAAGTGTTTCCCCGCAGACTGCTTATTAGTTGCAAGCGGGGTGGGGGGGGGAGAAATCCTACGGTGGAGAAACTGTGCGACACTTGGATTGGATGATCTAAATTAACATCATCTATGAGGGAGAGAGGGACATTGTGTGACTCCAGATATGACATCCTGAAGACACATGGCCTCGGCAGTATTCCAGCTGAGGATGCATAATCTCAATTTAATCATGGGGAAACATCAGACCATCACAAAATGAGAAATGTCCTACTAAAAAAAAAGGCAAGGGTCTGTAATTAAAATAAAATAAAAAGCCAGCTACGCAAGTGTTCCAGATTTAAGGAGACTAGAAAGACATGACAACTAAATGCAGTACCTAGACTAGACTTTGTACTGGAGGGGAGAAATAATTAGATCAACTGACAAAATTGGAATATAGATGATAGATTAGTAAAAGTGTCATATAAATTTAAATGTATAAAGTTAATAACTGTGCTGAGATGTAAGAGTGACTCTCTATTTTTAGGAAATAGAAGTATTTAGGGGTAAGGGCCGTGATGCATGAAACCCTGAAATGGTTCAGAAAAAAATGAGAGGGAGAGAGAGAGAGAGAGTGCCCACACATGATGAAGCAAGGGATAAAATGTTAATAACAGGTGCGTCTGGTTAAAGGGTGTACAGATGATTCTTAGACTATTTTCATTTTTGCAACTGTTTGCAAGTTTGAAATTATTTTCAAATAAAACGTTTTTCAAAAATTCCAGGCTCATTTTGTGTTTTCCCTGCCCAAGCCCTGCAATCAGCCTTTTGCTCTACAGGATCCTATTGAGCAGGATTATTTAACCACAAACAAACGATGTAGGTAAATGAGAAAGAAAAGTATTCCTAGCATACGGAACAGCATGCCTGAAGGCAAGGAAATGTGAAATGTGAGTGTAGATGGTAGAAAGGACTGGTGCTGGCAAAAGTGGGTCTTCTGAAAAGCTAACCCAAAAAAGGGCATCCCAGGATAAACCGTGACCTCGCCCGGAGATGCAAAACGCGTCCTCCCACAGCTTCCCACAAGCCTCTCTCCATTCACTCGCACCTGGGATTTGGACATATGATACAATAAACTGACAGATTCGGCCATCCTTCAGAGGGCCAACGCTGTATTCGGGGACATGTAATCTATGGAAATCATAGAATTGAATTTTATGTATTTACATAGAATGCGCACAACTGTTGTGCAGAGTGTAGAAAGTGTAGCAGCAGCGATGTAAAGTTCAGCCGGAGAACAGCAAAGCTCTCTGTGAATGAGCACCCTTACCCGGCCAATCAGAACGCAGGAGATATCAACCAATCCCGGCTCGGCAATGCTCCCCGCGGGGCGGGCCGACACGCCCGGGGTTGTTTGTTTGCTTGGGCTCCCCGCCAGCCCCGCTCTAACTCGAGTCTACGGTGGGGGAAATCGCGGAGGGGAGGCCGGTGAAGCAGAAGAGGCCAAAAGGTGGAGGGCGTCGGGTGCTAAGCCTGGCAGCTTGGGCACCACAGCAAGTTGACTGATCCAGCCCTGGCAAAACCCACATTTGTAGCGCGCTCTGAGGGGCTCCTCTCCCAGAGCGCGTGAGTCCAGGAAGCCTTAGCGAGAGCGGGTGGAGCTGATGAGGGCTGACTCGGAGCGAGCAGGTCTGAGAAGGATGTCAGGCTTCCCTCCTCCATCCTGCTTGGGTAGGTGGTGGTACTTCCTTTCCTCTTGGGAAGGAAGGGTGCCAGGCCTGTGCCAGGCTTGCAGCATGTTTTAAGAACTAACTCTCCAATTGTCAGGATGGTGAGATTGGAGAGGGGGGCTGTCCAGGCGTCTTCTCTAGCTATAGTGCCCGTGGCGGAATGAAGTGGTATGAAGCAGGATGCTTCCCTTTCCGGGATAGGCACATATCACGGCACCTTTTCCAGGTCTCCCAGTCTGGTGATTCTTCTCTGGCTCTAACCTGAACCCTCCTTGGCACATCTCTGGCCAGCCTTCAATTAGCTGCTTTTCAGGAGATGTGCTGTCCATCTAAGTTTCTCATTCCTGGGATAAGGCTTTGGTTCCCATGCTGGATACCAGTTCTCAAAATCTGAGTGGGGAAGCCATGCAGGAAGGCATTTGACTCCTTTGCCGGTCTTTCAGAGAATGCAGTTGGTGCCTCTGAGCGAATTGATGTTGCCGTTACTGAGACAGGAAATAGGAGGACTGGGTGGAGGTGGGGTACACTGAATTTTGAGGCTCCTTTCTCTATACCAGGCTCTGTGCTAAGCACTTTACAGACATTAGATTCTCAAAAACTTTACTAGGTTGGAACTATTATCATCCTTATTTTACAGCTGAAGAAACTGAGGCCAGAGAGGTTACATATCTTGCCCAAGGTCACACAGCTCCAAGGGGCACAGCCTGGATTTACACCCAGGCCTGTCATATTCCAAGCCTCTGTTTTTGACTGCAACCCTGTATCATAGCACCTCCTGGCCGTCCCTTATGCCAGCTGTCGCCCTGCTCTGGATCCTCTGGGGGCCTCACTTACCTGCTGTTGCTGTTTCGGGCCGTGGTGCTTGGTTCCTCATTGTGTTTCAGGCTTCCTGGACATTGGGATTCATTGATACAAGGGAAAGTCAGCAAAAACCATAGACTGCCATGGCCTCACTAATTTGGAACCAAAAATTTAGGGGATGTGGCAAAACATGTGGAACCTATAGTTGAACTTACGAACTAGCCTCCTTCTGGGGGGCGCCGGTCTACCTCCACTTTATTTGGATATCTCCCAGCTCCTCCTGTTATACCAAGGAGGAAGGAACCAATGGCCTAAAGTTACAGGGAAGGTCTCAAAGGGAGCAACATTTAATGTGGACTTTGCAGGATATCTATGGGCTCAGAATGGAGAAAAGTGTTGAAAAGTTGCTTGTGGGGAGGACATTCTAACCCTAGGGAACAGCGTATACAAAGGCTCTGTCTCCTCTCTCTCCAGCGCCACCCTTGCCCCATTCTTCACCCTCAGAGATCCTTGACAGCCACACAACTTCTGATGCTGACAAAGTGGTACAACTTCCCCCCCTGTGTTGGACAGGCCACCCTGGAATCGGGGCCTCCTCTCTTGGGATGAAGGTCTGGGACTCCAGGAAGGTGGAGGCCCACCTCTTCAACTGGAAGTGGCTCATGGGTCCCCACTGCAGGGGCGATTTTGTACCAACCCCCTGAATCTTGCCTGTTTCTTCAGCTACTGATTTTGTCCTTTTTCTGGCTAAGAAGAGCACGTCTTCTTTTCTGCCCATTGACTAAAGCTGAAATTGTCACAGCTGGCTTGGACTAGCAGTCTGTCTCAGAGTCTTCTGAGTAATCATGTCCAGCCCAGGGCAGATGCAGGGAGAGCAGAGGGGGTCAGGGTAGGGGTTACACCACAGGAAGCACAAGGACATTTTTTTCCAAAATCTTTCTCTCCCCTCTCTGGGCCTCTTCCTAACCTCCAAGTCTCCCCTTTCCCTCCTCCCTCTCTCCCCATAAGCAAGGCTGATTTCTCTCTGGCTCTTTTCCCACCATTAACAAAGATAGGAATTTCTTGGCTCATGAGCAAGGGCCTTGGGGATCCAGCCTCTTTCAAGCCAGATCTCTGAGTGGATTTAGGCTGACTCTGTAGGGACTGTGGCTTTGGTGGCCCCCAATTGCCTTTAAGATCAACAAAGGCTTAGCTTCCCATCTTAGTCTCTGAGGCTGACTCCCCTCTCCGCGAGCAGCCTCTAGAATTGGCACATCTGCTCCCAGCTGGACCTGAGCACTGAGTGCCAGACAGAGCTGCTGGACCAGTCACTGGAAGGGCATGTCCCTTCCACTCCCCTTGGTCTCCTCGTCCTCTCCAGCTACTGTGCCAAAGGAATAGCTCACTGGCAGAACAGAACGTTGTCCTCAAATGTCCATCTTTAGCCGAGTAGTTCTTGCTCCAGGCTCTTTATAGATGTGTTTAGGAAAAAGTGACATTCAGGTAACAGGGCTGATGCAGCCAAATGCAGCAGATCTCACTTTGAGAAAACTCCATAAACATTGTGAATTTACAAAAACACCCAGAGAATTCTTCCTGCATAGTTGGCAGTTACATACATCAGAAAGGATTCACTCCAATAAGAATAGTGATTTTAAGTTATTTTATGCACTCTTCAAAGAGATATTTAAGAGTTGTTAGGGAGGTGGGATGTCAAGAAGATAATCAGGGATGAAGAAAATTTCTGAAATTATGATGGAAGTCAGTGGTGATACGGAATTTGAAGTGTGAAAATCCATTCCCTTACCATGACAGGGCAGTTTTTGTAAGGTGAAGTATACTTGACCCTCATGGTCCAGGGCCAAGATCTGGGTCAAGTGCCTGCCTTGGGAAGGGGAAAGCTAACTAGCCAACCCCCAATTGTTGGTCCAAGCAGAGGGCTAGATCATACAAAGATCCAAAGCAAAGCCCTTGACCCTCCCTCCATTTCTTTGTTGGCAACTAAATGGGCCTTAGATTGCCCAAAGGTGGGCAGCCAAGACAAGGTGGATTCTCGATCAATGCACAGACCCAATAAGTGTTCAACTCTAAACCATTACTCATTGACCTGCTGCCCCCTGACTTTTACAACACAGGGGGAGGTTATCCAGTAATCTGCCAAGGTCAGATCAGCTGTAGAGATTTATAGGCCCAAACGGGGACAAACAGAATTCTTTCAAGCCAAGACTCTTTGAGGAGGAAATGGAAAAGGTGCTGGACTGAGGGCCAGATTTATTAGGCAGGGAGGGGAAAGTGATTATCATCCTATGAACACATTGGACTTTCAGTCCAATGATCTTTGAGGATACTACAGAGAAAACCTCCAGTATCCCCTATACATCCGGAACCCAAGTCTTTCCAGGGTAGACCAAACTGCAGGGCTGCTTGAGAAGAGCAGAGACACCTGATCAGCCAGGACTGGAAAGATTAACCAGGAACTCAGTGAAATAACACTTTCAGTTCCCAGACAAAAGCAACACAAGGAACACTTTTCCTCCAGCTGGTTTCACTGAGTCAATAAGGAGACTAAAGCAATTATCAGAGGAAGTTTGGAAAGCCTCTATTCTATATAAAACAGATGTAGGTATCCAAAACTTTTTCATTAAATTGTCAGATTCATCTTTATTTGCTGTCTAGTGATACTGTCACTTGGGTACTTGTCATCTCTCTCTTAACAGCATCTGTGAAGGCAGCAGCCATGTCTTAATTGCCTCTATATGCCCTACAGTGCCTAACAGTGCCTGGCACATTATTGATACTCAGTAGACATCCGATGAATCTAACTGAACGCAAATGGCTGGAGCACCCAGCCTAAAACCTTTTTCAAATAAAGAAACTGGGTCCTAGAGCATAAGAGGAAATGTTCTAAACCCATCTTCTCTGTTGGGTAGGTCAGGAGCCTATGGCCACTGCCCCAAGGCCTGGCTTCCTGGGCTTTACTCAAGCTGGTTGGCAGGAGTACTTCCCCTCCTACAGTCAGTCTGGTCCATTTGAACCCTCCCCTCTCTGTGGTATCTCAACCCCAACCAGCCTGACATTAGTTCCTCCCTCTCTCTCCAGCCCAATCCTGAGATGTGTACACCTAGAGAAGCAGTGCTTCAAAAATTTCTCTATCATCATAGTGAATTGGTGAAGCTTCTGAGGTATTAAGCAATCCATCATAACATTTGTGACCGGTTAACTTTAATTTGTTAAAATAAATCTGCAGTATTTTGCATGTTAGTAATACAGTGCTGGTATTGACAGGAAAAATCATCATCTGCTTACATAGAAACCTTCATTTAGGAGCACACCTTAGGAGGGAAATGGATACACAATAAAAGGCAAATGCAGGCCAAGCAGCGAGCCCTAGAGCATAACAGGCTGGATGTCAGATTTGAGGATTATCTAATACAACTGTTTAGCTGCCAATCTGATAAAAAGGAAGCTCTCAACCAGGTTACAACCAGAAGGGAAAAACAAACTGCTTTTTCGTAGAGCGGTGGCCGTCGTGCCTTCAACACTTGGTTGAATCAGTTCATCAGCATCAAGACTCAATTCCAGTTCCAAGACAGGAGAATTTCACCACGCAACCTATTCAGCCCCCCTTTCAGTGGCCCGCTGCCACCCCCATCCTGCCAACTCTCTCCCTCCCAAAGAAGACACGACGTGGCTTTATTATTGCAGACAAGCTTCTTAAGTGAATAAAGAATGCATACAAAATAGCATTTTAACTGAAGTCATACAATGAAGTCTCACTCCTGTTTATTATACAATGAATTGATAAAACAATCATTTCTAGTATATATCTTTTTTCTTTAAGAACTAATACTTTCAGGGTTCTGATGACCACACTCTAGCCTGGGGGTAGGGTCCACACCTGCCCCCACTGAGGACTGCTCTTTAGGCCACTGTGGAGGAAGCCTGGGCTGTCTGAATCATGGGGAATCACAATTGCCAGCCCAGCCAGAGAGAGATGACAAGTCCCAGCAGGCAGAGCCAGAACCGGGTCCTGGGGCTGCATGCCAGGAAATGTGGGCTTCCTCCAAATGTGGCCACTACCTGCCCAGTCCAGGCCTCAGCAGGGCCATGCATGGGCCTTCCCTACATGAATCCTTCCAGTAGTCCACACATAATGCTCTACATATTAAAAAACAAACCATCTTTGTACTGTGGATAGGAACAGTTGTAACAAAGTCATAGCTACATATTTTTCTCTACATCTTGTTTATTGAGACAAACTAATTAAAAGGCACAAACATAGGGCATGTTTACATGGACATTATAACAAACATATACATTAAAAGTGTAGGAATGTGTTGCCTTCCTGCTAAACAGAAAGTTCCTAAGCTTTTATATATACAAAAGTTGTACAATTTAATGTCCTAAAGTACAAAAGATCATTTATAAAATTATTTTACACTAAGTACTATTTATTTTATTTTTTACTATGTAGTTCAACCCCCTAGAACTGTTTTGTATAATGACACACAGATACCTGTCCCTGATGTAGGAAGTCTGCCTCAGATGCAAGGTATTTTGATGCTTGAACTGACACAGTGGGGTATAAATGGAAGTCATCCAGTTTGATAGTCAGTCCTGCAAACATTCTGCAAGATTAACACAACTAATTTCCATCTCTCTTAACTGCAAGATTAAAATAGGAAAAAAACCAAAAACATATTGCAACTTAAAAAAAAAATCACAGAGTCTTGGTTTTAGTAACTTTTTAAAAAAACACAATGCTTTAAAAACATTAATGTGTGGCATGATGGTGTAAAGAGTATCTGTTTCCCTAGCTTTTGGTTTCTACTTTATGTACATCCTGCTAAGAAATAAAAAGCACATGTCTTAACGTGCACTGTTGGGTTTCTACAGGGAGTGCAGACAGCTGTCTCCCTGAAAACACCACAAAGCTGATACAAGTGTTTTCTCAAAGAAAAGAAAAAAAGTGATGTCCATATTTACAAAGTTGAACAAATCTGCACAATACTTGATTAAGAAACGGAAGGAGAAATTAAAAAAAAAGAGACACTCTGCTTGTTCTGAAGGGGCACACTACCTAGTTAGTGGTTAGAATAAAAACTGTATACAATTTAATATAAGACATAAACTCTAGTGAGCGACTAACACATCTTTCCCTGTTGTAACATCAACAGGCTCTGATTGGGAGAGAGAGGGGCATATCACATCCCAGTGCCTCCAGCGTCTTCCAATTTAAAGCAACATATTTTAACTGTTCCAAAGTACTCCTTGGCTCCTGAATAGGAGTCCCATTGGCCTCCGTTTGTTAGGAGTCTGCCTGTCCGCAAGCTTGACTTCTCCTCTGTCAGTTGCGGCCTTTCCTTACCAAAACACAATTTGTATATTTTGGTTGGGATTTTTTTTTTAAATTTTTTTAAAAAAGTCAACTACAATGCTATATTCCATCAGGATTAATATGCTGAGCAATATTTACATCTCCAAATATCAGGTCACAATCCCTATTATATGTTGAAGTTAGAATGATAAATTATCATATGCTTTGCATATCAGAGCTGGTATCACCTTTCCCATAGGGAATGCTGCCTGAAATTAACATATTCCCAAAGGTAAAATGCATATTCTCTGAAATGCATTTTATTATGACAATGCATGTATTTACTCATAAAAACAATAAACACAGACAATTCTACACTAGCTCTCAATTCGTGGATTTAGAACTTCAGGTTAAAATCAGCCATCCACCTGGTATAGGGAGAAGAGTTCTGCTAGTGTTTAGAATAAAATAATTTCTTGGGATTAGAGACAGTAATGCTGTTTTTTTACTTTGAAATGGGTTTTGCTTTTTTATGACTGGTTCAATTCTGGCATTTCATCTTGCCAGCTACTATCCTGTTTAAGCAATGCTGTCAGCTGAAAGGAATTTCTGATTAAACTAAAGTGGTCCAGTGATAAGTTACACACACCCTACTGTGAACAATCCCAGCCAAATCGGAGAAAAATGCTACTACACTATTATTAACTAATGTAATAAAATCTCCCAATTTCATGGTTTACTTTTTGCTTTAATAAACTAAAAGTAAGTTGCTGGTAAATATTTACTTTAACCCATATTTTGATTTTATAATACTGTTTACCAAGGCGGTGATGTAGGCAAAGCTTGGGGTAAGAAAGGCATGCTCTCTACAGGCCTCATTGCTATATTGAGAGGGGCGGCTAACGTCATAGGTGTGGGCAGGTTCATTGGAGACGTGATCGTGACAGGGTGTGCTATATTCACTGGAGCAGTGACGGGGGTGGGGAGGTTGACTGGGGTAGTGAGTGTTAAAGGGGAGGTCATGGATAATGGACTGGTTATAGTTACAGGGTGCCCTATGTTCATTGGGCTGGTTATGTTAACCGCACTTGAAACATTTACTGGACTTCTCATGCTCATTGCAGCTGCCACTGTGACTGGGTTTGACATAGTCCCAGACGACACAGAGGACGTTATATTGAATGGAGTAGTGAGAGTCACAGGTGTCGTAGCAGCCGTGGAGGTTTGGCACAGGTTAGCAGCTTCTAAAATAAGAAGATAAAAGGGCCTTTAGAATCTCAAAACAGTGAACAAAATTCAGTTTCTGAATCAACTTCTTTTAATTAAAAAGGACAAACATTAATAAATTAAATTACAGTTTTCATCAAGTGGTCAACAGGAAGGGAGGAACCTTCTGAGCACAAGACCAGGGGCCAGGATCCCAGTAGGTGAATTTGATGCTATCCCTCCCACAAAGACTTAGGCATCTTCTTTAGCCTTGGAGCTTCTGGTTTCAACTTTAGATTTACTTACCTACCTCACAGTGATGCTGAGAAGATCAGTTAATTTCTGCAAGGCACTCTGAGGGGCAGAGATATCAAGTAGGGCTAAGTATTCTCACTACCACTTCATGCAGTTCCTCTGAGTTCTAAAAGACTTTCGTGGAGGAGCCAACCACTGGCAGGCCAGGCGAAAAGAGCTTGTTTACAAAGAGCTGGGCCGATGGTTACACAATAACAAATAATCAGAAAAACCTTCTCATAAGGCACACTGTAACTAGCAGAAGAGGTGTATATCCTCAATGCTATGTGCTCCACAGCCTTCTCAGACATGAAGCCACATTCTGTTAAGGTTTTAAAAATCCATAAGTAGGGACTGATAGACTATTTTAACATCACCTGTTTATTTCAGTCTTAGAAAAATCATTTTAGTTAAATACTCCGGTTGTTCCTGGTTATGTTTCTTTACCATATTAAAAAAGAAAAAACTATCCCTCAGTAGGTTCATGTTCTCCTCCCCACTCTTATTTCTTCTCTTTCTGATGTTGACATAATCACTGACTTTATGCCTAGTGTCATTCAACTGCACATCTTACACATAGCACCATCCACACCACAGACGACTATGCAGGCAAGGAGAGCCTTCAGTGAGTTAGGGGATCCTGGTCCTTGTTATCCAGCAAAGCCTGGGAAACTCTTAAAGAAAATTTCCCTCAGAGGTGACACCCCCACCCCGCCCCTCAACAAAACTCAGTAGCACCTGCTGATGTGTCAGAAAACATCAGTAAGAAGAAAGATGGGTGGGCTGGCCGTGACTTGACTGTCAAAGTGGAGAAATGCACTTGAGACTAAAGATGGAGGTCTGCATGCATTCCCACACATGGGTCAAATCACCTCAGGTAGACCCTGGAGGCAATAAGCAGCTCTTCCTTGATCAATATGCTGTAACTTTGGCATACTCCATAATCCACATCAGGGGTTCCCAAATCTGGCTGATGATCAAAATCATTTATGTAGGGAGCTTTTTAAAAAATGGCTTTCCAGCAAATTCAATACTGAGACTTAGATGGAACTGGGAGATGTGTATGTTTAAAAAGCTCCTGAGATGATGATCTGATTGTCATCCAGGTTTGGGAACTTATATTACCTTATATAGGTCTGATATTTAAAAGGGACATTGTTGATACAAGTTTAGGTTTTCAGGTCAGGAGTCTCCTCTTCCCCAAAATGTGACATTTACTAACATGAACACAGAAGTTTCGAACATCAGTGGTCGTTTCCAGAGAGATTCATGCTACAAATGGGAATACAATAGCATTTTGTTTCATGGAGGTCAGAAGAGCTAAACAACTGAATCTTATTGTGCAAGCAAACTGAATATAATACCAAATAGAAAAGTGCAGAAAGAGAGAAAAAACCCACTCACTTTTGAGGTGATGGTAGCATTGCTAAGGATATTCTTCTCCCATTTTCAATAAAGGAGTTTTTACTCTCACATGCACCACCTCCCTACCTCTCCTCCCACATCTTCTTTTGAATCTAAAGTGTCCTTTTTCCCATAACTTCCACACTTTTACTCTCACTCCTTCTCTACATACTATGCTTTCAACCCACTATGCAATTATCATAGCATATACACATATATACATTTTTCTTCTCCCCCCTCCAATTCTCCACCCCTTCTCCTACCACAAAGCATTTTATCAAAATAATGACAAATCTTCATTTGGAAGATAGGAACAAGCAGCACCTGAGGAATGCTGGAAAGCCTATCTGGACTGCTGCATTCTTTTCCTCCAATGCCAGTAGATGTATGTAAAGGGATGCTATTCCTTTTATCTTTATCCAAGTACAGGATGTTTAGAAGGATCTGAGGAAGGGAACAGCCACACTATATGAAAGCAAGGGATGGAAGAAACTATACAGCAAAGGAATTACTGAGGAGCCAACACGCAGAGGATTCCTTATGAATTTAAAATAAAACAGTAAGACATGGCAGGGGTGGTGGAGGAAAGAAGGAATTTAGGAATCTGTCCTGTGGCTGGTGATACACTGACAGAATGATTTATTTGAAATGGCTGCAAAATAGTACAGAAGCCAAAGCTACAGTTAGTAAGTTAAAAAGGGGTGTTGAAAACTGATACTCCAACTGATTCTTTATAAGATACATATGAGAGAAAAGCAAACCATTCTCAATTTTAGTAACAATTACAGTAAAGTCCCTAACAACTGTTAAGCTAATGCCAGCCCCAGGGACAGAGAGAACGAGATTAAGGGTGAGACTAAGAGAAAAGACATCAGCATTATAGAGTCTGACACACATAATAAATAATACAATGCAGAAAGAACACTAAACAGCAAACAGCACAGTTGTAAGAAAATAAACTTATGTACACAGAAGGATATTTCATCTACCTCTAAAAGTGGGAATATTTTAGAAAGAAAAATAAGAAGCACATAATGCATGGAGGTTGACATAAAAATGGAACTCTGAGCAGACATAGCAGAGGACAAAATTTGGCTCCAAATTTGTAACAAAAAGTCAATCAAAAGAAAGAACATGACAAGAAGTACTAGGAATTTTTATTTCCTAGTAAGACAATTTATCTGGAAGCCTGGAAGCTTTGTTGCCAATAACTTAACTTTACCAGATACTTCTCAGCATATAGTATATCCATGTTTCCATAAAGCTAGATTCCCTAATCTGTGGCTTCTTTACTTCGATCACTTGGCATACTACACTTGGCATACATCTCTGCCATTTGAGCACTTCATCTTACCTTTCTTTCTTGCTTTGACAGCTTCTTCCCACAGTCTCAGTGTCTCTACCTGCTTCCCTGGCCAGCTCGTCACATGTTGTTGTTGCTGCTGCTGCTGCTGCTGCTGCTGCTGCTGTTGCTTCTGGTTGCTGGTCTCTTCACTCATGCATGCTATTCCAAAGAAAACCAGAAACTCTGTATTTACCTTGAAAAACTGCGGCCATTTTTTCAAAATCTTTAGATACTCTGACTCCACATGCCTCTATGATCTTTATCATCTGACTTGATAGTTTTTACTACAGTGCATCCTTTTTGCTGCTTGTGTCTATACTGGTCAAAATAGGTAAATTAATAAAAGAGTGTAGAAAAAGTATAAATTGGGAAAACCAAGATAAAAGAAAAAAGTTCTTTGCTATATCAAAAAGCAGGTATCTTTTAGAATGGGACTTAGGTATTATTAGCATGGACTAATTAATGCTCATCAAAATATCTAACATACTTGGTTACTTGACCACAACGATGTACTCTAAAAGTGAATTCTTGTAAAGTTGACAAAATATGACATGCTAGATAATAAACCCCACGTACTTACAAAGAAGCAAAAATGGATGAGATTAAAACACATTAAGCGTTCTTTCCCATTCACTTTTGGCCACCTATTTTGAGAATTTGATGTTTTTGCTGCATAAAGTACATACATAACAGAATACAGAATTAGGAAAACACTTTCTTCTGGTGGTTAGGGCGATCTTAAAGAAAAAGCCTGGCTAAACGCAAGTATTGAATTTTATCCAAAGTCCCTGGAACATTCCACCTTCAACTCTAAATTTAAGGTAAACAAAGCATTTAAATCTTCAAATGGATATGATATCCCATTTCCCTACAGATTTGGATTTGAAAAGCCAACTTATTAACACTGCTTTCATCTTTAAGATCATTAAGGACATGTTATTAATACAATCAGGAGACACTGATGCTTGAGAATCTTCCTAACATTAAATAAAAACAATTAAAATTGCCTGGGATAAGATGTAACTTCCTAGCACGGCTTCTGCTGCCACAAGTCTAACACACCAGAGCTTTTTATTCAAACCCCATAGAAGAAGGGACACACTGAAAAACAGCTATGGGGAAATTCTGCTCTTCTAACACGGGTGTTATGGGTAGACAAGCACAGGATTGAAGGCAAAATTAATGGAGAGCTTATCAGTGCTGTTTCTATACATGCATGTGAAGGATACTTCTAACACTAATGCACACTCTCCATTGATGTGTGTTTGCAAACTTCAGTATTAGGGGGAAACATGTAAGATAACACTAAATATAGTCCTGAGAGCATAGTGAAAATATCTTCGATATATTATAAAAAAATCTAGATTTTCATCAATCTGAAATGCAAAAGAAATACAATTTGAAGGGTCACCTACTTTTACTGATGCCTTGTTTACATGTATTACAGTTGATACTTTGGCTCTGCCCATGTGTCTTTAAGTGGCTGGTGATGTATGCTGCGCTCAGGAGCTTCCCACAGATGTTACATGATACCTTGCCTTCGTGGCGCACCATGTGTGTCCGCAGTCTGTCTTTGGTGGCAAAGGCAGCAGTGCACGTCTGCATGAGGGAGGAAAACTTTTTTTAAATATAGACTATCCTGTTCTACCCATTTTAAAGTACGTTATATTCTAGGCCTTACCCTACCCATGTCAGCCAGCAGACTGAGCTGAATTTTAATTGCATGTGTTACCTAGAATCATAATCATCATAAAACACTTGGTGAATTTTAGACCCTTACATTTTGGGGGAAGAAAGAAATATCAACACAGAGTAGTGTCAAGATGTGAGCTTTAGAGCCAGTTAAACCTAGATTGAAATCCAGCTCCCCGAGTCACTAAACAGTGTAACATCGAGCAAACTAGTTAACCTATCTGAATTTGTTTCTTCATCTGGAAAAGGAGAATAATACCTACCTCACAAAATTACTGGTGGACTAAGGGCATGGCCCGAGGCCTCACAGGTAGCAGACACTCACTCAATGACACTAGCTTCCTTCCTCCAATTGGATTTTTCTTAGAACTCATATCATTTACTTAATAAAATCAGTCAATAACAAATTTAACTGAAAGGAGCACAAAAAGACTTCCAGCAACAAACCAGAATTATTGATGCTTAAAACATTCATTTGATTTAGCAAGATTCTTTGTCACATCTTACGTCGAATAAAATCATTAACATGAACAGATTTTCAAACAACTAGAAAATGCTCCAATTTGGCAATAGCAGACAAAAATCCACTAAGTGATAACATTTGGGAGAAAATTCATATTTTCTTCTATTACAGTTAAAACAACCTCAATCATCAACCTAGAAACTAATTTAAAGCACTTTATTCACTTCAAATACACAATGACCTTTGCAAGACTATAAATTTTATTTCTTGTAACAATAAATACTGTTGCTCAAGGAAAGGGAAATGTAGCTTAACAAAAACAACACATTTACATTTTTAAATGATCTTGCCTCACAGAAACAGAAGCTGTCATTTATATTTTATAAAACTAGAATTCAAATGGACCGCATTTACTCAAGTCAGTGATTTTAAGACTATTCAAGAACAGTGAGATTTGATTGGCTCAGACCTTCTGGATAATGTGCATTAAGTGCTACACTAAGGATAAGTCATTTTAACTCTTACTTGGCATTTGAAGGGTCTTTCTGTTGAATGGACATGTTTTACGTGACAGCTTAAGTGGTCAGGCCTGTGAAAGAGAGAGTTTCAACAGAGTATGTAATGGAACACACATAGAGAAATGCTACTTACTGTGATGTTTACATTGGGTGGGGGGCATTTTAAAGAAAGCTACCAGAATCAGCAATTCCCCGCCACCCCCCACGCCGTGCAAGCCTTCTTACCTCTCTTACCATAAACAAAAGTCTTAGTCCTTTACCTGTTAATTTTCTCTCCTAGTCAACATCAAATCATATGAGATCTTGATTCTTTACAATCACAAAATACCCAAAGTTTTAGTTCTAACACTTGCCAGAAACAGCTACTACAATATTAACTTTAAAAGCCTTTAAAAATGAAAATTAGTGAAATGTTAGTCACCAGAAGAAAATGGAAAAACATTCTTCTAAAAGTTTTAAGAGTATTCAAGGTCATCTCAACTTCTAGGAAATACGTTTCTTTGATTTGAGCAAACAGTGAACCTCATGTCTGGTCACCTAACTGGACTGGAAACTGGTGGTTCTGCAATGATAAGAAGTATTGATGTGCCAAATGAAGACCCGAGTCCACCCAGGCACTTCTTAAATGAAATAAGAAGTTAATCACTAAGTCACCACTTGTCAACCACACCAAACTGAAATTAGACCTGGAGGTGTAATACTTTATTGCCAATCTCCTCTAATAACACAGGCCTGCCCACAACTATTCTCACATAAACCTTCTAGATCATACAGAGACAAAACTGAAGTTCACTGATACCATAGTGAAAAAAAGCAAAGCAAAATGCAGTACCTCGAGAAGCCTTTCCCACAAACACTGCAAGTATACGGTTTGGTGATGCCTCCTTCATGAGACCTCACATGGTAAGTCATCCGGTCCTTCCTCTTGAAGCGCTGATTACAAATAGGACACTCAAAGGGCTTTTCGTCGGAATGGGAGAGCTTGTGCCGATTGAGGTGGTACACATCTCGGAAGGCCTTCCCACACATCTCACAAGCATGATTCTTCTTGACAGGCTTACTGGGTTTCTTGACAGACTGGGTCACGGGCATAGCTGTGGTGCTGGCACTGCTACTGGGGTTGGTGCCAGAGGAGGATGTAGTGACTGTTGACAAGATGCCTGCAATGGTTGAGACCAACGAAGTTCGGCTGCTGTCCCCAGCGATGGTGGAGATAAGGGGAACCACCGTGGTGGGGGTTTTCTTTGGCCGGGACACCAACTTGATCCCTGTGTGGCAGGACTCGTGGCGCCTCAGGTGATAGCTGTCCCTGAAAGCTTTACTGCAGTAAGTGCACACAAACGAAGTTTTGGGTTTTTCTTTTTTAATCCCAATGGCATCCTTTAATGTTTCTGGTGCAGCCTGAGGTTTCTGAGTTATTGGTATTGGAAGCAATGGTTTCTGATCAGGGGGCTCCACAGCAGAGCTCAGGAGGGGCAGCAAGCTGTTGGTGGGTGCCTGCTGTTGGTGATGGGAGGCTTCATGGGCCTAAAACCAAACATTTATACTTCAGAAACTCAGCCTCTCACAATGACCTTCAAAATTCAACATGCTCCAGACAATAGAGACCAGAAGAAACAATCAAAGAGCCTGTAAGCTACTCTCTGCAGCAGAGATCCAGCAAACACCTAGTTACTCTCAGAGCTCCCAATACAAAGCGTTTGTGCAGACACAAAACTTTTGCAACTAAGTTGCTGACAGTGATCTTGCTTTCAAACAGCTGACTAAACTACACACCACCCTGGTTCATAAGGGACATATCAGCTAATGAAATCAGTTTGCCTTAGTCTGCCAGCACAGAAACCAAGTTTAAATAACTTGTCAAAAGAATTACACTCCTGACAAGTATTTAACAGTACCTTACTGCAGCAACACACAAACCACACACTCATACACATACACATATATGCATGTAATCATCTATTTGTCTATCTTATCTAGGAAAAGAAAGGCACTATGTCTCTCCCTTTCCATCACAAAACTCTTAGTGACTGAGGAAGGAGGCTGTTGCTAAGTGACAAAAGGAATCTAGTTCTCTGCATACATATGCTATTTGTTAAGTTTACTTTTAAAATTTTCACTTAACTCTACTAAAAGATTTGGTTGGAATGAAAGCTGCTATTAATCAACCTGGACAGCATCTGTGAAGGTAGCCCACAGCAAAACACCTGTCAGTTGTTTCTCAGTTCGTTTAATCTTATACTAGAAGTCTGCATCCTTCAGCAATACTAGTTGCTCAAACCCTAAACTCTCAAAGACAGACCAATAAGAAAAAACAAACTATAAATAATTAAAATTCCTTTCATTTTCATCTTCTTCCAGCAGTTGTAGGTTTTCATTAAAGCATTAGACATTTGCTGTTATAATGTGCTTCTCCACTCCAAAACCAGGGGCTGGACACTGTCTGGAAATTTTCTTTAGCTGCACTGAAACCAAACTTTCATCGTGGATCAGGTTTTCGGTATTTATGAGTAGTTACTCTTGGTTTTGATTCTTTCAAAATACTCCATACCTCCAACCAATAAACATTTAGGAAATGATGGGAAAAATTCCTGAAATAGTTCTTCCTAATATGTTGTACTTTACCAACATTATTTTTGAAACTCTTGACAGCGAGCCCAAGTCCCTATGCTTGAGTTCTGTAATCCTAAAAGGATACACGCACTCGGAGGTAAAAGTTCCAAACATTTTAAATACACAACGTCCTAAGAGGGGCCCATCCCATCATCTTAGACACTCTAGACACTTATTTACCCTTCTCACTCTATAATCAAGTCTTCTAGTTAACTTGATTAAGGAGACAAAACCAAGGAGACAGACACACACAGTCACACAGAGCTCCTCCTCTGATGGATGAGAACATCTACCGCGCATTGCTGCATGTTTACTTGACGGCAGCACAACAGCTAAGCCTGGAACCAGAACCAGTCTCCCCCAAATCATTAGCAAGTGTGGTATTCAGAGTTACTAGTTTCAACGTAATCATGTTGACTGAATCTCCCTTTGAATCCTGGAAGTACTCACAGAAATTGTATGATTACTTCTGAGTATCTTTCTGGACTTAGTGAACATACTGAATTACAGTCCACTTTTTAATTTAATTTATGGAGCTCCTGTAAATGTCAGTGTCTACATAGGTGGCATTCGCAGAAACTTTATAGAATTTAGACTCTAATCTTACCCCCTTTCCAACCTGGTTGTAGGATACCCAAGTTTCCATACAGTATACAAACGGTTAATAGCTGAAGATAGCTCAAGATATACAATTTCAAAGGCTAACAGATCAGATAATAGGGAATGCAAATCTTCTGGACAAAGTTCAGACTTCTAGTGTTTAGAGGCATTTTTTCAATTCCAAACAACCATTAGTTCGATGGAGTACTAAAAGCACTTACTGCCATTTTACCAATTCAGATGTCTGTGGCAACATAAAGTATTTTTACAGCATTGCTGAAGCTCACTCTCACAGGAGGGTCACACCAGGTCCCTGCTTCTTGGGTGAAAGGCTGTAGAATGCCTCGACCACTACGGGAATCACTCTCTGAGGATTCCTAGGATCCCCACACTTCTACATGAAGCCTTCTAAGAGGGGAACTGGCTTTCCCCAACTTGTTCTCTAGGGGAGAGACAGAGTAAAATAACAACCATGGCCTGCCTTTAGTTAAGTGTTTAAAAAAATATATATAACTTCTGGGTAAACTTTTATTTGACTAGCATCATCAAATCAAAGTTTTAATTTTATCTCCCGTCTCATTCAACTAACCCTGCCCAAGCTTTCCTTTTGCTGGAGCTGGCAAAAAATGAAACAAAAATGTTATTTCATCACCCACGGTGGTAGAATATGGCACCATGAAATCTTCCAGCGCCACAGGGTAAAAGATTTTGTACTGAAACAAATTAGCATCAGTGAGTCATATCTTGAATGTCCTGTTAGAAGAATCATCCATCAAACATTTTAACAGGTATGGCTTTCACTTTCCACCAGCTTATCTGGAAAGCAAGCAGGTATTAAACTGTTTTAAAATGTAAATTCAATAGGATGCTCCAGGAAACAAACAAGAGAGTTTAACTCTCCATTTCCCCAGTAAAAATTACTTAAAACTAGAACTGAGTAAGTCTATTCATACCTTTCCATAGAAAAGACTGAAACATTCTCTTTACCCATTCAACTGTCCTCGGCTCTAAATTATAAGTTTTCCAACAATTTTCACTGCACACATTGCCAAGCCCAGGATCAAATATTAGCTTTCACACTTCTCCATCAGGTGGAAAAAAGATTTTAATAGCTGAAAAAAATTAAATAATATAAAATCTAATTAAAAAGTTGATCAATAAATGCTTGGCATTTGATTTATCCAGGAAAAGAATAATAAATAGTATTCCAAAAGATTTTTCAACTATCTTTCCAAAAATTAGTTGTGGGTTTTCCTTTTGCATAAAGAATTCTCGTTTTTTTCAACGTCCGTTAAGTTTATAGATAGCAAATTTAACATGGTAAGTTTAAATCATTCATCATGTAAAAATCACTTCAGTGTTCCATTAATCCCATATTTTAAAAGGACCATTTGAAAGATTTTTCCAGAGAAGGCATTTGCCACCTTTACACCAACCTGGATGCCGGCTAGTTATATATCACTTCTTTTTCAATGCATTTTTAAGGTGACATCACATTATCAAGCTCAACAAAGCACGATAAAACAATATCAGATCAGAATGAGAAAAGGGGGAAGTTCCTGAGCTCTACAGTTCTGAGTATGTTCAATTTTAAGAAGCCTGAATATATTTCAACAACTACGTAGAAATCAAACTACTCACATTTGAAAGAATATAGTCTTAAAACAATAAACCAGCTCTACACAATAGGTAACGTGTGAGTTATCCAATCCCCTATATTAACTCCCGTGGGATGGGTCCAGTGGCTGGGAGGATTTTTTGAAAATTCTGCATCCCGTTCTGGTTAGTTCCAACAGATCTCAAGCACCCAAGCTATGCGTTTGGGATTTCACGAAGTTATTCCAAGAAGGAAAATAACTCGGAGAGGCGGGAAGAAGGCACTGAAAGCGACGAGATTCCTAACCTCCTCCGGTTCCGAAGTTTCCCCGTGAGCTCATCACTACCGCCCGCTAAGTGCTTCGTTTGCAAATAGAAACGAAGCAGGAAAAAAATAAGTTCCAGCCTAGGTCTCCAAATAGGGGGTCCCCCACCTAAAGTGGGCGGGCAAGAGGACTGCCAATGTATCGACTGCAGTCACTTTCAGGTTTCTTGCAAAAAGTGAAGACCAACACCCCAACGAATGACTCATCTGGGGGCTTTGTAAGCGGACTTTGTTTGCTCTCTCCACTTTCCGTCTCCCCCACTTGGCTGGAGGAAACGTTCGAGGTGGCACGAGAGAGAAAAGCGCTCGGGAGAAGGTCGGGCCTCCTGGAGTCCCGGCCCCCGCCGCTCCCCCCGCCCAGGCCCGGCCCGGCTGGGGGATTCCCCGGGCTGAATGGGACGGCGGGAGAGCTGGACAGAGGGACAGGGTGTCAGCTGCCAAGGCTCGGCAGAGGCTTGGGAAAGACAAAATGCAAATCCAGTGAAAAAGTTTGGGGAGAGGATACACACAACACCCCCCAACTGGGTAAACACGAGAGGGGACGGCGGGAAGGGGGAGTGGCGGGGAACCCAGGGATACCCGCTATTCGCGGGGGGGGAGGGGTCAGAAAGTCAACACACACGCACAAAAACAGGAGAGGGAGGTGAAAAGGAGGGAGAGCGAGCGAAAGACGGATGAAGTGGGGGGGACTCAGAGGGGAACCCGGGGACCCCCTCACCCCACGGTGCGGGCCCGAGCCCGGCACGCCGTGGCCGAGCGGCCCGCGCTATCCAGCGGCCCGGCGCCCTCCTTTCTCTGGGCCGCGGGTGGTGACAGCGACCGGCCTCCTCCCTTCCCCTTCAGGGCGGGAGGGAAGGGTGTGTGCGTGTGCGTGTGCGAGCTAGGGGGGGCCCGGGGTTCACCCCGAGGCCTGCTTTCTCCCCCGCACCCCGTGAGGCCGCCTCCTTTCACCTCAGCAGCCCCGCTCCGCCGGGGCGGGCGGGCGGAAAAACAAAGGGGGATTAAGGCCGGGCCGGAGAGCGGAGCCGGGAGGGAGGGGAGGAGGAGCGCCGCCCGCCCGCCAGCCCGGGGCCCGGCCCCCCTGTCCCCCCCGTGCCCCCCCGGGGGGGCCCCCAGTACCTGGAACAGGAACGCGGTCCAGTTGGCCTCCATGGCTGCGGCGGCCGACCCCCCTCCTCCCCACTCCCCCCGCTCGGGGAGCCTCCTCAGCCGGAGGAGGCGACAACAAAGCGGCGGCGGCGGCGGCGGCGGCAGCGGCAGCGGCGGCTCCTCAACATGGCAGCGCCGAGCGCGGCCACTTCCGGTAACCTCCGGGACGCACCACCGCCGCGGCGAGCGCGGGCGGGGGGGGAGCCCCGACCCGGCCGCCGCCGCCCCCAGCTGCCCGGACCCCTTGTGTGCGTCCCCGCTGCCGGCTCGCCGCCTCGGAGCTCAGCCAGCGCCTGCCGGCGGTGGGGTCAGGGCCCCCGCGGGGGGGCTGGGGTGGGGCCGGGGGCGGGGATGGGGCGCGGCGTCCCCCCCCGCGGGGGTGTGTGGTGCTGCGGTCCGTGGCTCAGGCAGCTGGAGCAGGGGGAGCTCAGGAGAGAAGATGGAGGACGCCAGGGTCTGGCGCTGGCTCGCTGGGCACGGCCGGGCTGTCTCCCGTGATTCAGACACCGTGACCAGCAGCGTCGCGTCCCTATCAGACCCTCAACGGAAGGCACAGGCCACGGCGGTCACCTGGCTCTTCAGTCCCTTATGCGCAGCACAGCTCCGACCTCCAAATTGGGGGAAGCCCCTTCTACTTGGAGTGTCTGTCCCTTCTGGTACTTCATCCCAGCTAAACCTTCCGCACTCTCGCTGTGATATGCATCTAGCTCTGAGTTAGCCTTCCAACTCAAGCAGGGAATCCCACTGGGGTGCAGCCTCAGATCCTCCCAGTGCTGAGGGAAACACTTCCCACGCGCAGAGATGTCATTGCTGGGTTATTCTTGGGTGAAGGGCTGAGCTTCCCCATCCTCCCCTTAACTCCAGATATGACGTGCAATTCTACCCGAACACCCCCTCTCCCGCCAAAGAAATTAAAACAAGTGCTTTCGAAATTATAGACAAGAAATTATTTTAGTCCTTCAGTATACAGTGTGCTTCCTCACCCCACCACCCCAAAACAAAAATCGAACTTCTGGTTGGACAGAATCAGATGTCACTGAGGTGACCCCAGCCTCTGCAGTTCCAAGTCTTCCGTGTAGGCGTCACTGCTACTGGAACTTTGCATGACGATGTCCTGAACGTTTTCTCTCCTTTCCTCACATAGAGGTAGCTAATGGAAATATCAGAGACAAGCTATTATTAAACAAGTGTCTCCAGTCCAAGAAGTCTCCTCGGGCAGGAAATGAGGGGGCAGGCTGTATCAGTGATATTTTTATAAACTCTGGTTTAAAAAAATTCTTCAGATGGTCACATTATTTCAAGACTTTAACATCTTTCATAACCAATTGTCTCTTATCTCATCCCCTCCATTTATTCCTCTTGAGCCACGTTCTAATCAAGGTCACCATCTCCAACTTCTCCCATACATACACAATAAAAATAATGTGGTTGCAGGATTCTATTAGTAAAAGAAACTGAAGAGGTAAAGTAATTTGACAGTCTATGTTTCCTTTCCATCCACTACCCACGTATACCCCATCTCACTCCTTTCCCTCAGTCACCAGAGTGAAGGGGCTGGAAAATGTTGGTCTGGTTCCTTTTAGAGTCAGTTCCCTGGTGGATGCCGTCTGGAGGTCTTAGGACGAATGAGAAGTTCTGCAATTTGGATCAGTGGCAGAAGCAGGTAAACACATCAGGGAAATAGCCTATGACAGGAGGGGACAGAAAATGATAAATAGTTTCTGATACATTCCTCAGCTAAACTGCTACAGTGGCCCCTATGTCTCCTATAAATGGCCATTAGTCTCTTTTGGAAAGAAAAATAAAATGGTTGTGGAAGCCTAAGTTCATATATACATACAAGATAAGGAGGGAACTAAGATGTAAACCTAAGGAATTAACTAGTAAACTCAAACCTTTTTGCTCTGACCTTGGACATTGCACATTGTTTCATTTTTATTCCATGAATACAAGTCTCTGCTTCTTTCCTGCATTAACACATTCAGTTCAAGGTCTCTGTAATTTCTCTCCTAGTTTTCCTTCTCCCTTGTACAGTCTCTCCTACTTTGCTGCCTTTCAAACTATGTGAAAATGAAGCTTCAGAATTATGAAAACTACTACTTAATGAAGACCCTTATTCTAATGACAATATTGCTAGACTCTCTTGAGCTTCTTATCCCAGGATCTAGAAACTCTTCTCCAGCAATCTTTCTCACAGGACCTCTGGAGAGGGCTTTCCCCACTAACAGGAAGTGGAGGTCAAGTAAAAACAGTCTAGTTCTTATTACTGAAGAGCTGGGATTCAGAAGTACACTTTTTTGGAGGAAAATGGCTAATTTTACCTCTATCCATGAGAGGACACCAGAATTCCCAGTTGTTCCCCAAACCCTCCATTAAAAAGAAAAGTTAACAACCTTTTAAATTCAGATAAAATTTTAAACCTTAGGATGTTTTCCCTATAGAAAATAACCAAGTTTGGAACAAGCACTCAAAAACAATCAGCTCCAACAGTTTGAGGAATATAATGAAACCAGGAAGATCAAAGACTCCAACCCTAGAAGGGGCATTTCCACCCTTAGGACAGACAATGTCCTTGACCACAAACAAAATGAGCCCCTCGTCAAGCCAGCTTCCATAGACCGTGTTAGGGTACCACCAAAAGACCAGGCATGTTTAAAGACAGTAAATTCATCTTGATCATTGTAAACAACTTTCAATAAGTGAATCAATGGTGTTACCTTCAGATATGATGAATAACTGAAATGTTTGGTGTCGGCAAAAAATACAGTGTGCCTAAATCCTCATCTCAGTCTCAGTTTCCTTATCTAGAAAATGAAGACAAAAGAAATACCTATCTCACAGGGTGACTTGTGGATTAAATAAGAAATCCGTAAAATGCTAAGAACATTTCCTGGAATATAACAGGTGCTAGGTAAATATTTTTATTGGTGCTACTGAGTGGTTCTAGATTAACTTTGGGTTTGGGAACTCTTGCATATCAGCTCTGAGCCAGTTAATTATTCCTCTCACTTTCTCTCAAAGTGACAGGTTTTTCCCCAGGCCCCATCCCTCTCTTCCTCAACAAGCCCTAAGGTAAACGGCCAGAAGGCTAATGACACATGACAAAGGAAGGTGTCTATCAAGATCAGCTTTTCTAAAGACAACTTTTAGCAAACATTAGAAAGCAACAGGATATTTCCTTCCTATTTTGGAGAGAATTGTAAAATCCTGTAAGTACGTTAAGGATTAAGATTAGATTTAGAATCCTAGAACAGAAAGCATCTTTGCTGTTGTCAGTTACCTGTCCCCAAGTAACACTGCTCAACAAACTAAAAGCAAACCAAATCCAAAACTCTCAATAGAGTATCTAGTTAGAAGAAGCTTCAAACTGGCAATTAATGGATTAACTCTTCATGCAAAAAAGCTAGAACAATTAACAAATCTACTAGTAAAAACCAGGACTGCACTATGTAGAAATACCAAAAAAACAGTGGCCAGAGAGAAATGTTATCCTTCATTACCAGCTTCAGTGCAATTAAGGAGAAAAGCAGCACACTCTATCAGAACAAGGGGACCAACCCCTGCCCTCCCCCAAAAAACCCAAAACACAAAACACAAAAACAACCAAGCCTCTTTGGGAGGAAAGCAGAAGTAATCTCCCCACCTCCCTCCACTCCACCCCAAGCTCCATAACCACACTAAGGGCTTAAGCCAATTGCCTGTGGCCCATGTGGTCAGAAGTTGGGTTTGTGTTTCAATTCTACCACCTAAAGTGTCATCACTAGTTATTTCTGTTTTAACTGGTAAGGTGAGGAAGGGGAAACAACGAAGAACTTTTTTTTTTTTTCTGAATACCTATTTAAGTCCCTTGACAGCTGGAACATAATCACAGAGAACAAAAGGGACGGGAAATAAATCTACCCATTTTCCTAGTAGACATTTAGTTCAACTAGTAGTTGAGGGTTCTTAAACACTCTATTGTTTCTAAGAAGGGTCACATACCCAAGATGCCAAAAGCAAGTCCAAAGCCATGGAAACACATTTATCACCTTAACTCTTCTTGAAAGAAGCTGCCAAAAATCAATGCTAACCCTATCAGTTCCATCCACAAAGCATTTGAGTAGAAACACTAACTTCCATTTTATAACTCCTGAATGGCTGACAAAGGACAGCCAACAAATAGCAAGCAAAATAGCATAGGACACAAGAAGGAAAGAAACTCAGACAGGTCAAAAATACACCACGTAAGAAATTCAATACAACTGGAAAACATACTCTCAGGCACCAACATTTCTCCTTTGGACACCTGTTCCTCCCTGCCCTCACATGCCCCAAGCCCAGGGTAATGGCTGAGCTTGAAAAAAAGTTGATACTTAAGAGGTCGAGCAAACTTGGTGGGCCTGAACCAAACTACAAAGCTTAGCTCAGTTACAGCATCATTCTAATAGCCAAAACCAAATTAAATCCCTACATACAGTTATTCTGAGGTACAGAGGTAAAGCTTTTTTCAGTGGCTATGGCCTCCACCCCAAATACATTCCACTGGTTAAGAGGGATGTAATGACACTGAAAGCATTGTGCTACCGACCTGCATTGCCAGAAAAACACTATTCATTTGCAAAAAAAAAAAAAAATTACTACTTGTCAATGCCTGTCCAATCATTCTTGAAGAGTAGAAGCAGAGCAAAAACATAGATATATCAACTGAATACCCTTCACCCAAACTCCAATAGAAACATCTCTTCATTTTCTTCTTCATACCAGATTTGAGGATAGTCCAGAGTTCAGGAAGGATACTGTTTCTCAGAAGTCTCCAAACAGTTAGCATATTAATACACGCAGATTTTATGGCTGTCTCTTTCTCAGTCGGTACTTCTTCTTCTCCCTTGCATTAGCCTAGATTTAAAAAAGGGGAAAAAAAACCCTCATTGGGTCAATCTGATCTTCAGCTGAGGATCCCTCCATTCCTGGTAGTGAAAGGAACAAAGAAAAATGAAAGAGGTGTTGAGGAGCCTGTGTAGTAGGTTCCCTGGGTGAGGGAAGTGAGGAGTGGTAATCTAAGACACTGGTGTGACATCACAAGACTAGCTAGACTAAGCTTTAGGAAGGATTCTAGAAACCAATGCCAAGAGATGGCAACATAAGGCCAGGACAGCATAAAATCTGACTAAGGCTCCAGGAGAGGGAATTAGCTCCTTTAAGGATGTTTCTTGAACCCTGAAAAGTCTCTGAACTAGAAGCTGCCTAAAGTTCTACAGTCAGTCATCTGGTCCAGGCATAAAAGCAGGTGCACGGACCTGGCAGGCTGGTCATTAAAGCTCTACATAGGGACAACAGCTGTACTCAACATTTACTCGTTAAGCTGTGAATAAAACATCAAGCTTACCTGCCATCCACAACCACTACTTCACACATTTCACTCTTGGTTGCCCAAGCAGTGGCAGCAAGTTCTCTGCTAGACGTGAAGAAAGAAGACCAGAATTCCTAGAGGGCAGGATAGATTTTGACTTGATGAACAATTTACTATGGCACACAGGGAAGATGGGTCAGATTCAGAAAATCTAGATTTTTCCTTCCAAGTAACTTTAGCCTCTTTAACAAAACACACAAGGCTCTACTCAACTATTTGACAGAAGTTAATTAGCCCTCTACCCGCAAGGCCTGACCCTGTCCTCTGCTAGCTTTTTTTTACTGACCTTACATAAGTCCCCCACCTCCTCAGCTCCCAGCTGTTTCCTCTTATTTTTCCAGCTTCCTCTTCCCCGCCACCTCTCCTTTCACTTTCTCTCCCCTTTCATTCAGGAGTGAATGCTCAGAGAGCAGATGGCAAGTAGTCAGACCAAGCCAGTGAAAACGTTTCCTGAGTAGCAGGTATAAGGTAATCCCAGAAACAGGTATTCTGGGGTTGGGATATACATTATTTCTGCCTTTTAGCAGTTTTCACTTTAGATGGGAGAAGCATAATAAACTTATTCCTCGTATATGAAAGACTATCTTCATACTTATTAAAACTAGATTTATAATATGGGACAAAAAAAAGTCTCTCAGTGATGCTTCTGAGGCACAAGAGGACTTTTTTGTTAACATTGGAAGTGCTAACTTTTATTCCTACCGTAATTCATCCAGTCTTCTACATAGTACCTTTACCCAAACTCATGAAGCCTGAGGAAGCCCTCATATATGTTCTATACACAAGTTTAGTTAGCTGAGGCAGTTACTCTGACTACTTACGCAAAGCATATGGAAGGGTCCAAGTTGGTACTATAATCTCTGATTAGCTGTCTCACCAGAGAAGAGTTGAGAAAACTGAAAAGGAAGCTTGACTACTAGAAGTGGGTTTGGGACTTATTCCAGTGATCTCCTTAAAAACCACAGGAATTTTGGGAGCAAACTCACCTAGGAAAACAGGGAGAGGAGAGGGAAAAGGGCACCACAAGTCCAACATCTCCAATCAGTAACGTTTACTTTAATTTAGTAAGTCTCTCCTGGTGGTTCTAAAAGCCCTGGTAAAAACCTGGTCCTAGAAATACTGCAAGGGTGATACCTAGAGAATCAGCTCTGCTCCAGCCTCAAATTCAGGCTGTGCCAATTCCAACCTAGAATGACACAGTCAAGATTTTGCAAGGCTGGCAAGGACACTCCAGGGACTAACTTTGCAGTTCACAATGGATTCTAATCAGCTTGAAGACAAAACAAAGACCTCCCTAATGTGAACTTTCTCCTTAGAACAGTGGCTCACGTGTAGCACTATCCCGTAACTATTATGGAGGCTTTGCTATCTCAAGAAACAAATATTTTTTGATCACCTATTAAATGCCAGGAACCGTCTCAGTCACTGGGGATACTTTTAAGGATCTCCTCCAGTGGTGAAATCAAAACTTGAAATAATTATAGACCAGTTAGACATTTGTACAAAGCACTTAAAGAGCACTGGGAAGGAAGCACATTTTTAAAGGGAATATTTGCTCTCTTTAATACTAAAAATGAGACTTCACCTCATTGGTTCTCACATAAGTGATAGCTTTGACACCAAAGATTGTCATCTAGGGTTGCTGATTATCAAAACTGTTGCCGAAGAGGCTGTATACTCAGGGCTAAGTGGAAATGCAGGCTTTTATTGTAAACTGGAAAAGTGTGAAGTCACTACACACTGGCTTTTAAAACTCATCTACCTAGAATGGTAAAGCAATTCAATCTGGTTTTGTGTTGTGGATCTATTTTACTAACACAAATTTGTGTAAGCGTGTACTCAGCTACCAAAATAAATGCACATTTGTAGACATTTATGCATTCATAGGGTCTTTTCTATGCACTGTCCTTTGTGAGGCTGCTGCCTAGTTAGAGTGGCTAGCCAGGCCCTGGCCACTGTTATGATATGCTCTCCTTCTGTGGGGCCAGACTGACTAGTAGGGGTCAAAAGAGGGCAAGGGCTTCTCCGATGCTGGCTGTACACTACACACTGGAAAGCCAGGGAACTAAACATTCCACTTTCTTGCTGCTGGGCCCTGGGCCATGGCCACTATTACTAGATTAACTCTTTGAAGCAGCCCCCAGCAACCTGGCTAAGATGTTGGATGAAAGATAGCACCATGGGACACCCTGGTGGCATCAGGTGGATACTACAGGTGATGTTCACTTGAGTCAAAGACTTAACCTCCCCCTAGTAACCTCCCCACTGGAAAACGCAGGCTGGCTTAAAAAAAGCCATGTGGTAGTAAAATAAACAGAAATTTGTCACCAGAAGACATGCATTCAAATTCTGGGCCTGTCACTTTAACATCTCTGAGCCTATTTTCTCAAACTGCAAAATGAGGCTAATACCATTTGAGGATTAAAGTGAATCAAAGTAGTTAACAGTTAGCTACTATTTTCATTAATAAGGTATTTGTTCTGTCCTTGCATTTTTCCCCTCAAAATTTTCCATTAAAAAAAAGGAAGCGAGGGCATGAACCCTTGAAGTCAGCACTTTGGGAATAAGCCCCATTACTTCTCGGCCTTTTGGCTTACATCAAGTGGGAATAAGCTCCATTTGACTGGAGGACCACACTACATATCAGATCAAAGCTATGGGTTACACTTGCTTAGGATTTCATGAACGTATTTATTTAATCATAAACACTTATTAAGCTGTGTGTACTAGCACATTGGGCACCTTCAAAGAAGTGTCAAAAAGTTAACACAGTCCTTGCTCTCAATGAATTTAGCTGGGGGAAGTAAAACACAGACACATGAGACAACTAGACAGCAGCTTAAAGGCAACATGCAAGTGCATGGATTATATGTGACACTATATAAACATGCTGAAGAAAAGCAAAGCAGAAATACAATGCAATTGGTCCAAGAATGCTGAAGTCTTTAGTTGATAACGAAAGGGTGGACGTAAGGTAGCAAAAGGAATGAGGATGCTTGTAGGATGTGGGTGTGTGTATGTGTGTTAAATGTTTGCTGAGTCTCTTGGCTTTGAAAGAACTGCTTGAGCTAGTTGATCCTCCATCAGCCTAAGACCAGGGTAAGGGTCCTGGAGTAATGTTAAAGCTTCCAAACCAATGAAATATACCATCCAGTTTCTTTACATAAGAATCCTTTCATGGATAACTACTAATAATGAACCAAAATGATTGAATCCCAATGAGAAATCTGCAGGAATTCTTGACGAGGCAGGACCACTTAATTCAGAGATGATTTAAGGTTGCTTCTCTAAGAATCAAGCTTAAGTAAGAATGATGGGAAAAGGAACTCAGGAGGAAGCAGCAAGATAGAGAAGTGCTCTACCCTTTTAGGAGACAATGTCAATTCTTGATGATCTGTACTGGAAGAAATGTGCACAGCTTCCAACAAAACTCTTTCTGACTTTACAAGACTGACTTCGGGGGCAACATTTACTTTTCCAATTATACTTGGTTTAGGTTAGCATTTAAATTAATTTATATTTCCTAGCTTCCCAACTAAGGAGGAATTACTTGACACAACGTTAGGATTAGATATTACTTTCTCCAGTAATCCATCCACAGATAACTGTTTGTGAGACAGGCTTTTACAGGAAGCCTTCTATTAAGGAGTACTAAGTTCTTTCCATTTCTTGTCAATCAATATCTGTTAAACTGTGTCAGCACTGCATTTGGCTCATTCAGAAATAAAAATATTACAAAAATTCCACTGGGCAGGAAAAACTAACACAAAACTTTCAACAGTAACAAGACGAATTGTGAAGAGACTAAACGTATCAGAGAAGACAGCTATAATATGGGTTAGAAACTTGCTTTTTATACTTTCAGGAATAAAGTTTAACTTGAGGATGATCAGGATTTGAGGCCACACGGTGACGGCTAAGTGGGAGGAGGAGAGGAAAAAAGTCTAAAAACATAAACAAATACATAGCAGCAAAAGTAAGCATAGTATTTGCCAGATCAACCAGAGCAGGGGAAGATGTGATTGAGAATAGTGATAAATTGGAAAGGTAGATTATAACCCACTGTTGATTCACATTAGGTGAGTGACATAACATTTTCAGAAGATCAGATGTGATGGCCAGGGTGGAGACTGGAATCAGTGAAACAGGCTAAAAATCTTGAGTAATGAATTTGGGTGCACAGACGAGGATTCTGGTATGGCAAATGGAGATGGCAGGGAAATCCAAGCAGCATTTCAAAGAACTCTATCTGGCAAGTAAACAAATCTCTAGTTGAACTCAAGTCAGATACAGTGGCACCGTGGCTAAGAACAAGTTACATTAAAAGTCTTCAGACTTGACTACCACCTTGCTGCAAGTTTACTACCTAGTTTTAGAGGACAAATGAGCCATTTTTAGTTTTCTTTGTTGCAGTGTGCTTTTTGTACTGCTAACCAACATTTTACATTCCTAGTCTTAAGATGTGGATGTCACTTTTGGTTAATCTCTTAATTCAAAAAATCTTTTAAACCTCCAAAAATAATTAGAAACACTCCAGGTTACAAAATGGAAAGTGATGTTTTAATGTTACGTACAAACATTTAGCTTCTACTACACAGTAAGTATTGACCGAATAGGGATTTATTCCCAATTTAGAAATAGAAGAAATTCAGACCTATATTTACTGGTTATTTATTCAAGATATTCAGAAAGGGAAACAAATAATTCAAACTTCTAGGTTTCTCTTCCAAAGCAACTGAACTGAGTAATTATCTTTCGAGTGTCTACTCAGTGCATAGCACCGTGCTATGTACCTGGGAGGAAAAAGGAAGAGATAATGACCTGTTAGAAAAGACAGATATATAAACAACTCACTGATATCAAAGCAGAATGGCCTAAGTTTTAAGATACAGTAAAAATAATACTCTGTAGAAACATTGAGGAAGGACCAATAAGTGTATTCAACTAAGTTTACTTAGTGACCATCACGTGCCAGACATGGTCTTGGTTCCTTAGAAAACAAGTTCATCAACCAAGAAAGTTGAATTAGATGGATAGAGCAAGCAGGCAAGCTAGGTGACATATGCTACATTAGAGGTATATACACAGTCTGTGCCAACACACAAGGGAGTGATTCTGTCTGTATGATGGCTGTTAGTTTACAGAGGAATCTTTTAGGGACTATTCAAGGTAAGTTATCCTTCTCCAAAGGAAGAGATGAAGAACATTGCTCGAATAAGAAATAGTAGAACCAAATGCAAAGAAATGCTGGAGAACACCAAGTCCTGGGATATGAAGTATACCAAGGGGACAGCTAGAGATGAGACTAGAAAGGTGGGCTGGGGGTCAGGTTACCAAGGGCCGATATATTCACCTAAGGAGTGTATCCTCCTCGCAATGAGGTTTCAAACAATTTTAGCAGGAAGTGACATAATAAATTTTTCATTTTAGAAAGATCACTCTAGCAGCATTGGCTGGTGAAGAGTTGGACTTGGGGGTGAGGATACTAATGGATTTCTAACCATCAGTGGTGTTCATTGACCACATAAGTAGATGTTGTAACTTAAATTTCTAGGCATGCCACTTTAAGGGTAGAAGAGATTCAGCCCAGGACTTAAGCTCCTATTTAATAGGCTGTCCTCTGTTTGACTGATGTGGCAGTCCATTCCTAAGTATTAAACCTTAATAATTGCCCCAACCTGAAAGCTCATCCCAAATTTACACATAAAGACTCCCCTACTAAGACCCAGAACCTCAGAGTACAATTCTGCCATGCCTTCTGGTACTTCAACAATCTCCAAGTTTCGTCTTTTTTTTTTTTTTTTTTTACAAAGGGAATTCTCGATTCTCATTTGTGCCACTTTGGATTAGAATGCCTCTGCACAAGTTAAATTAAGGAGGCAACAGAGCTAACAATTTTAGGACTAAAGACAGACGTTATCAATCTAGTGTACTTTCAGTAATCTCAATCCAATTTGCTGCAAGGCTGCTAGTCACCAACCACATTCTGTGTAGCCTCACTTGCTGCATAAAATGTCCAGCAAGCAGGGTAATCGCTACTATGTAAATTTGATTCTTTGTTCTCTACTAGAAACACACCTTTATTTGTCCTCTTTCAGTCTTAGTCTTCAAAGCAGACAAGTTTTTAACATTGTTTTAAAGCAACTGCACCCACACCGATTTTCTTGACTAAATCGGATCAAGTGGGCCTAATAGACTTTTAATAAAGTATTCTAAGTGACAATTTAAAAAGAAGGCAAGTTTGTGTCCTTTACATTTTTACAATGTAAAGTTGGGGGAAGGGAGGTGATGGGAATGACAAATACTTAGGTGTTAATTCCCAATAATTTTCATCTTAAAATGGCATTAAGTAAACATGTCAAGAGAACTGCGCACTGACTTTTTGCTCACAAGATACTCTGCGTACTTAAGGCCTAGAGAACCCCAAAATATAAATAGCCAACCTGATGATAAGCAGGGTTTTAAGACACACTATCATTAAATGTCTCTTAGTAATGCCCAGAAAAGACTGATACCACTCCAGAAACTGTTTCAGACCATGAAAAAAAACTATAAAAGTCTCTGAAATGGACATTTTTCTAGTATATGACCAATTTTATGCCTAGAATTTTTTTGCAGCACATCTCCTCTTGTACGCAATTCTTACAATTCTGGCCTTACTATTCCATACCTGGAGACGTACAAAATACGCAGAAAAACAAGCAGATTCACGTCTTCTGCATTTTCTCTTAAGTCCCAAAACCTAGGTATATTTTCCTGATTTACAGAAGTTCGGTACTCACGAAGTAAGCTCTGTCCAAAATCTAAATGGATCCAGAAGCTGAAAAGCGAAAGATTTTGCCAAAACAGATAAGGGAGAGGTAAAGCTAAAGGAAGAAAACATACCAAAAAACTAACTTTGGAGCTGATATAGAGGATTAAGAGTTGTCCAGCTTGCTGTAGATTCTTTACAGCAGGGATAATTTCTTGATTTTATATCATAGCTCCCCCTAGTGGCTAAGTGACTTTCCCTAGCATTTATTTACTCAAATGTGGTGGAACATTGTAAAGCAAAACCTCCCCCAAAAAACCTAATCAGACATACGGCATCCCCACAAATTAACGTTTTGTTCAAAATATATTTGGTAAGTATAACTACAGCATCCTAGAGACGCTCTCAATTTCCACTATCTTCACATTGATAGTTCTAGCAATAGTAGATAGACAAAAGCTCTAATTAGTATGATGACAGGAGTTAGACACGTTTTAACTGTGTGGATTAAGACACAACACCCAGGATGTGTTGAACTAATGGTGTGTTTCGTGTACCTATCTAAAAGGCAACCTCCTTATGCAAAAGCATGCATGACTTCTCTTCCCCAAGACCCAGCCAGGTAACGATTAAAATGATTATGAGGTTATTTCTGCCTAAATTACCTTCTATATGACAAAGCCTAATTTATTCTATTTTCTGTATACTATAGAAGCACCAAGTGAACTTTGTAACAGAAAAAATACCCTTGATCCCTAAAAAATCACAACCATCTTCAAGGTTGTCAGGCAGTTTTCAGGAGTTAGTAAGAAGCAGCCCCAAAGCGCTCAATCACAGAAATAAGAGCTGGTTTAAGTATACTAAAACTTCTTGGGCCTATATTTAAAGCAAAAGTTTTTGCCAGGATTACCATACACTCAACAGTCACAATAGATAGAATCAACAGGTGATTTCTTATAATTTCTTTACTTCATGCAAATCCCAGCTTTTCCTATATGATCAGATTGGTCAGTGTTTCTGTAAACAAAGTACTGAGAAAAATTATCCCCAAAGAATAGAGTGTTCCACCATATACAGTAGGATGGCAGAATATTTCCTTCACTAGAGTATGTTTTGTGAGTCCACCACAGCAAGAGACTATTAAAAAATGTGGGTCCTAGCTTTCTCTTCTTTTAGCTGCTTCAGACTAGAAAGATGGGTAACTTACATCTCAATTAACAAAGGATCCACAGCAACAGGTCTGTTTTCACCCATACCCCCAAAAACG
The DNA here is from genome assembly GCF_021613505.1 of Equus quagga. Classification (NCBI taxonomy): domain Eukaryota; kingdom Metazoa; phylum Chordata; class Mammalia; order Perissodactyla; family Equidae; genus Equus; species Equus quagga. The sequence continues at coordinate 84,462,229 of NC_060277.1, read as the reverse complement.
AGAAAGCTTTCGCCCTGTACATTCTACTACAGCTCTACAATCCCTTATACCAACCCTTGGGGGCAGATGGATTTGAAATTCAGAGCTTTTGCACTTTATATATAAAGATATGAATGGCACATAGACCCTGTATCACTTAACTCTCTCAGCAAAGCTGTGGCTACTGCGTAAGTAAACACATCAACATTTCCGCAGGAAGACAGTTTAGTCACAGTGCAAAATAAAGACATCAGTTCTGGTCAGGTTTTACATTCCATTAGTTCTACAACAAAAAAAAGTCTGTTTTTGGAGTTTTTTGGATAAGAGATTATAAACTTGTTTTCTGCCTTTGCATTCTTCGCATCGTAATAGAAATAGATTAAACCAAAGGATGGTCATGTTACAACAGAACTTCAGTCTAATTAAGTTTCTCTCCTTTTAATACTATTTATGGTAAATACATACATAGAACTTATTTCATTTGTAATTTCATTACAACTTCATATACAAAGGCACATATAAGAAATTCATCTTCACAGAAACTTTTTTAAAAAAAGACAAAAAACACAAGCCCTAATGAGCAAGATTTACTTTCCAGAGACAACACTTAGAAGGCTGAAATTCTACAATCATATTGAACTGAAGCATGAGTTAATAAACGAACACTTGAAATTTATTCAAGTATGAAACTTAGGAAAAAAACATTTTAAGTGAAGGCAATCTTCATATTCCACAGAATTGAAGAAAAAAATTAAACTTATGTTACAAAAATAAAATTCAGATCCCAAACAATTAGGAATCAGAAAATGGGTTTCTTACCTTTTCTTTCCAGAATGATGTGGACTGAACAGCAAGGTGGGTTATTCACTCTGATGTTATGGAAAATAATTGCTTCTTAGAGAGACTTAAGTTTTTCCTTGATTAAAAAATAACTAATTATAAACTCCCTACAATATTCTAAGGTAACATAGGGAGAAGAGGAAAAATTCAAACCAGCTTTTTTAGTTCCAAGAGTGTGACCTTCTAATAGCTGCCAATACATATAGAGGTTTAAAGTCCATTTCCTAAGTCTGTATCTCCTCTCACAGCTTTTAGCTGTCTGATCTTAACTGCAAAACCTGTGCCCTTCTACCTTTCACAAATACAAATTAAACACTCACCAATCTTCACACAGCCTATATACCAGTCAAGGAGTATTTTGTATTTCACTTCAATTTCGGTGGGAACTACTAAAACTTTTGGTAGAGTACATCTTTCAACTTAGCTTAAATGCACTCAACCTTGAGTGAAGGAAATTTCCATTTTGGTCCTGTTACCAAAATAGTCAATGAATACAAATGAGCCCAGGCTTGCTAAGTCTACCTCACATCAACCTTCCACAAATTAAGTTACTTAAAAGTAGTGATGAACATTCTATACACGAAACAGAATTGGTTTTACTCAATTTTTCTGCTTGACTATATTTTCAATTCTTGCAAAAAAAAAAAAAAAAAAACTAGTCACTTCCTTAATGAATCTATACCAAGCGCTTTACTTAAATACTTAAGGTGGAATCCTAGTTTTGAAATCGATATCCCTTCTTTTCCTCCTGACATTCCACAAGGTTCATTTAAATGTATTGGGTAGGTGACCTTATGCAAACCTCTCTTGAAGTCTGTTACTTCACTGCCGATTATTTCTAGTTTTTCCTAAGTTTGAAATTATGTCACCTGAACAGCTGTCTTAAATTCAGCTTCCAACTATGATCAGCACCCAAGGGAAATGTTAAGATTTAGTTGTGTTTTGGGTGCAGAAAGAGTGGTTTGATGGTTTTGACCAACCATCAAGAAATCAGAAGAAAAATCCCCAACTCAAGCAAGTTGAAAATTTAGCACCAAGGGGCTATAAAGTAAAAAGATACAAGAGCGAGTAAACTAGGTATCGTCACTGCTTTGTTGTTTTGGATACAGAAAAACCTTATGGCTGAGAAGGGTTGACAATGCAAAATTCTCAAGAATGCCCAGCTTTTTATTAGCAATAATGCATTCAAATAAGCAATTAATCTTCTAGTGTACTATCCATTTCAAAAAGCAAAAGTAATTTGTCTTGAGTACTAATCTGCGCTGAATATAACATTTAATACTTACCAATTTTTGAGATACAAGTTTCATTGAGAATCTCAAAGGCTATCTCTCCAAGTTAACATCATTCTAACAGTCACCACCCGATTTTGCACAAAAACTTACGCTGGGTGGCTGGTCACCAAAAATTAAGCAGCATCTATAAATTTTTGATCACTTTTTATCGAAGTACGGGAAGTTTATCTTTCAGAGACTAAATCATCCCCTCATTTACCATATTACATAAACAATTGCCTTATTCTCACCCTTTCTTATCTTCCCCTGAAGACTTACAACAATTAACAGTAAGAGGTGGCTAATATCATTTATTACAGATTACCTTTCAAGAACCTTTAATTTACTAACACATAAACACAAGAGTCAGAATCTTATCAACTTAAAGTATTAAGTGATAGACTAGTCACCCATTAAAATCTTACATGAAGAGGAAAAAGGACAACCATGCATAGTTTTTTAAAAAATGTTTATTTTTTTTCAAAGAAAAACGGCAATAGCCAATTGGAAACCTACTTATTCTTCAACTCCAATTTTGTTTTCTTTAAATTTAGAAGTGACTTACTGATTTACTATTTTAAACAAACCCCCCCTTTCCCCTTTAAATGTTTACCATCTACTCGTGCTGAATCCTTCCAAGGAGATTGCTCCAGCGTTTATCTCCAGGTCCTCGCTTTGCTCCTTTTACCAAAAAATGCAAAACACAACTCCATCGTGCATCTTAAGGGCTCCAATCGTCAAAAATAGGAAAAAAAAAAAATCTTTGGAATAGCCAATTAAGTTGAATAAAAAAAAAAATCCACACGAATGCGGTTTGGTTGGGGCAGGAATCCACTCCTATGTTCCTGGTAATCTGATCCCGCTCCATGAATCCTTGTAATTCATCCTCCCTATCCTATCCACATTATGATTTGAATCCAATGATCCAGCTCCAAGGATTGGGATCCAGTGAGCCCTCTCCAATCCAAACCTTTATAACCAGCAAAACCAAAAAAGAGGAGGCAAAATGTTAGATACTGTAATCAAAAAAGGTTTCTGGGGAATGATGAGTTATGTCTGTCATCAGTTTAACAGATGTACATCAATAACTATCAAATTCCCCAAAACAAGTTTCTGAATGGTGTTCAGATAAATTTTAGAAACTTAATCATCATAGAGACTAATTGGAAGAAGCATTTTATATTTACAGTTCAACTGATAATGCCAACACTTGTTACTGTACAGCGTATTACAGGTTTTGTGGTTGCAAAAAGTTATGTAGTTGAAAAGTTTACTGGTATTGCTACCCACCTAAGTCTAAACTAAATCTAATGTTCCCACCTGCAATTTGTAAATTAAAGTGTTTTAAACATACCAGTCAATTATGAATATTAGTTTAAAGGGAAAGGTGAGACTTAAAAGTATTCCCAACTAGATTATCTACACCAATACGTTGGAATTCTATATTTTGCTTTCATTTTGTCTTAAAAAAATGAAATAGCAACGCTATATCAGTCACACAGAGGACATGCAGACTTAGCAGTATTGATATTATACTCTATCTGGTTGGAATTAAAGACACCCTGTACCCACATGTACACCAACAGCAGGTCACACATTAACAGTTGTAACTAAGCACTGTGACAAATTAGCCAGTTCTTCCCACATTAGTCCCTATTAAAACAAAAAAGGGGGGAAGGGAGCAAAATAAATTGTTACAAAATGGGCAATGTAATTCTGCCACAATTGCCAAGGTTTAAAGAACAAAGCAATTGTAGCTAAAGATAACTGCGTAAGATGTTTGCAAGTGTTTTAAGGTAGATGTATATAATCATTTTTAACCCCTGCCTTGTAGTATAAGGTCAATACTGCCAATTTCATCTGTGACAATAGCACTTGGAGTCATACCATTGCCTCCATTATTGATCTGATCCTCCTCAATCCTCCTTTTGACAATCCTAAAATGATTGAAATGTGCTCCACAATCCTTAATCCAAAGCATTCTTAATCCATCTCTTCAGATATGTCTACAGAAAGACACATGAAAAGCAAGATAAACATAAGAACTTCCCCAGGTAAGATAACCACAAACACCCCCAACATCCCAGTTCACACAAACCAGAGCAGAATAGACATTTACACAATATCACAGTCTGAAGAGCATGGAGAGTTAACTAAATTAAACAATCCTGTCTATGACATCACTTAAAATACAATTTATCAGACATGAGGGGAATGTAGATGTTAGGAGCAAGGGGATATTACACAAGAATGCAATTCAACACTTTAGCCCATTCTGAACAAAACAGTTTGAATTAAAAAATGAAAAGATTGTACTGAGTAAAGGAAAACTGTATACAACATGGGTTCTACAAAAAGTGTCACCAATCATCTTATGTACGAGAGCGAGATCTGCTATGACGGGGAGAATAGCGTGGTGATCCTCTGCTTCTCCTTGGGGAGTAACTGCGACTCCTGCTGTTGCTTCTGCTACGGCTTCTGCTACGACTACGGCTTCGAGATCGAGATCTTCCATAACTTGGACTTCTGGGCCCATCAACTTTAACCCGGATGTAGGCAGTTTCTCCCTATTGAATAGACAGAACTTTCGATTGAAAGATCTAAGCTTTCACCTGTCTTCAGGCATGCTGAATGAATACAATGTAACTACAGCCAGAAATGTGGCACTTTTACTCGGACACCCTTGCCTGAATCTTACCTTCAAATTCCACTGTTAAGACCACTGTATCCAATTCTGGCCAAACAAAAGAATAAGTGTATAACCTACCTCATGAGATCTAAACTTAGTGTTATCCAGTTTTCGAACTGCATAGGTCATATCTTCTTTCCGTACAAACTCCACGACACCAGTGCCATCTCGGTAAACATCAGCATAACATACATCACCTGCTTCACGCATGTGATCCTTCAAGTCCTGCCAGCTTCCACTTGGAGGCAGTCCTAAAAAAGTGTTTTTCAACACCAATTACCCTATCTTTCACATTAAAGTTTACATTAGAACAAAGACTACTTTAAAATTTATGATTATACTTAAGATCCTAGATAAAGAGCTGTTAAGATTCTGGAATCCAGAGTCCAAAGTTATTTACAAAGTAAGAATCTTCATATTCTGGGTACCGCAACCTAATTTGGTCCATCTCCATTACTTAGAGTAATCTTTGTTTACTAAATTCCCCTAAGAAACTAAAGTAACTTAAGACCCAGCATAAAAACTTGCATTTGTCAAATTGGGCATGCAAGTAAAATTTTAAAGTGGCTCTTGTCCCTTCTCATCAACCCACACGAACAAGAAACTCACCAGAGACAACCACTCTGTTTTCAGAACGCCTGGATGGCGGGCCATAGCGGCCTCGGGGAGCCCCGCCACCTCCACCCCCGCCGCCGCCTCGGCCGGTACCACGGCCGCTTCGAGGAAACTCCACCCGCAAACGGTATCCATCGTAATCATAGCCGTCGCGACCGTACACCGCGTCTTCCGCGTCTCTGCGTGATCACAGAAAGCAAAAGGGATGAGAACAAGGGCCGGGAGGGGCAGCCAGCTCGGCCGGGAAGCAGAGGCCCCGCACATGCGCACCCAGTGGGGAAGAGCCCACATGCGCCGCATAATAGGAATGGCCCCTCCCCCACCCAGAAGCACGCCAGGCGCCCGACCACGACACCAGCCCTCCGCGCCTCAGTTTCCCGCTCCGAGCCTGCCAGTCGGCTCTGGGGACGTCCACGGGCCCAGCCACCAGAGAAGCCACACCGATTCGGCTCCTTACTCGACTCCTGCATGGGCGACATTGTCTTGCCCCCACCTAAGAGCCCACCTCCCCATCTCTGTTTAAGGCCTTGGAGCCTTCCCCAACTCCTCCAACCTATCTCCTCAAGGCCACAAGCCCCAGGCCGCCTCACCGCGGGTCTTCGAACTCAACGAAGGCAAAGGGCGGTCCTCCGCGGCGATTCTTGAGATCGATGTCGCGAATAGCACCGTATTTGTAGAACACGTCCTCAATGTCCTTGGTTCGGATGTCTGGAGGTAAGTTACCCACGTAGATGCGACAATCGTTGTTCCCTGCCGGGCCACGAATCACACCACCTCCCGACATGGCGGCGACGAAAAGCGCGGACTCGAGAACAGGCCTTCCCACCAAGCCTAGCGCACCGCAGAGCGAACCCGCAGCGACACCACGTCTCCCGCGGCCCCTCCAAAATGGCGCCTTTATCAGCTCGGCGCACGGATATGGGGGGAGGGAGGAAGAGAAGCGGGAGGAAGCGGCTATTCGATCTCAGTACGCACGCGCAAGAGCGTAACGGGTGCTGCGAAAACTACGTTCGCGCACGCGCGACGTCACCCTCCGCGAGAAGGGGAAAAAAGTTCCCCGCGCTCCCGATTTGGGGAGTCGTTAGCCAATGGAGTGACCCGCCGTTTGGTAAAAATTAAATACAGAGGCCTCGTTAAAGGGGTTACTAATCCCTGTAGAGTCTTAAAGGAGAGCCAGTTTCCCCAGGAATGAGCCTCTTTTAAAGCAACTCGGCGCCTTGAAAGGAGTTGGTGAAACCTAGCCTAGAGCTTTGTCCCACCATGCTCTGCGGTGTTAACGGCCTTTGGCGGGAAAGACTCCCGGGGGCGGGGTCAAAGGGGGAGGGACCGGCCGGTTGCTCCGGAAACGGGGGCATCCTCGTAGAGTGCCCTTAGTCCGGGAGCTGTGTTCCTGGTGATTCAGCCGACAGCCAAGGCGTGCCTCTGTCTTCCCTCCTCTTCTGCGGAAGGCCGTGGACTGCTTAGACACGTCTCTAATTTAGGGGAACCCCGCTTAGATTCCTTAGTAAATATTCTGCGCTCGTACGGTTCCACCTTCGATTCAGAGCTTAACTCTGTATAGCTCAATTCAACACTCACTGTACTAGTGGCAGTGGTTCGTGCCCTGATCAACTAGTCACTGGTGGTACCTGCCAAGTAGGACCCAGGCCTCTGCTTCTCTCCTTAATCGCCTGTCACTAGGCGTAGCGCAGAGGAGAGGTCCAGTGAAGGTTTGCAGAGTGGATGGTGTGTGTTATGTCTCCAACCCCTTTCAAAGAACGAGATCAAAGTGCGCGCGCGTGTGTGTTTGCAGAATCCTGAAGTTTGTTCCTTTTTTAAAACTCATTACCGAGCCTCTCAGGTAATATAAATGATCAAAACGAATGTGTGAGAACTGTGACCATTGGAGACCGCAGTCGCTGCTCAGGACTGATCCCGCTTGCATGCTGGCCCAGGGAGATAAGAACTTTTTACATTTTTTCCAGAGACATCTGAAATGTGAATTTTTATGTGAAATGCTGGGATTTTTAAATATTAGAAATGAATTCAATTTTTTTTTAAAAAACCCTGCAATCATAAGTATGCTAAAACAAATCTGCACTCTGAGTTTAAAGGTGATTTTCTTCATGTTATATGTTTATTACAACAATCCCTCTCCCCAAGGCTGTGAAGCAGTTTACAGAGATACCATAAAACATTATAACTGGATGAAGAAATCAGGAGGAATGGGAAAATGAGGGGGGAGGATTAAGATGAAGTCATGGGTAAGGTTAGAACAGAAAACGCCTGCAGTATTAGCCTGGTGAGTTCCTAGAGATGAACTGCAAGTTTGACTCTGGTCATCCCAGAAGTCGCAGTAAAGAGGGGAACATAAGTATATTTAAAATCCAAAGTGCCTTTGAAATTAAAAAAAAAAGATTGTTTAGGTGAAGGGCATGTTTTCTTAGTTCTAAAAGTTAATTGAATGTATTTTACAAATGTCTTTCAGTGATCGCAAAATACAAATTCAGTTTGGTCCTCAGCAGCTCCATAGAGGATCTTTAGTAGTCCTTGAACTCTCTGTAATAGTTTCCAAAATTATGTTTATATGTGCATGTGCTTTTTTCTGCAAAGAGTATTTGAAATTTTAATCAGATTCTTAAAGGAGTCTATAGATCCCAAAAAGGAAAAGAATCTCTGAAAATTTTAGAGGGAAGGACAGATTGTTTTTCCTTTCGACCATCCTTCAGTAATATTTTTTGAAACTGAGCTTTCAATAAAAAAGGGAAGAACCTGATAATTTTAAAAATGAGAAGCTGACCCAAAAGGATGCTATTTCAACAAATTGATTCAGTTTCTAGCACTGTCCTATTTGGTTAGTTGCAGAAGAGATGGGAGTTGTTAAAAAACTGCAGGCACATAATGTATTGATTCTTTCATTCAATAGTTATTTACTGAACACATCTTCTTTCTGTTCTAACTTTTTACCCATCAACTTAGAATTATTCAGGCTTGTCTTCTGTTGATTAATGTTAAGTCAATGATAAGTGATTTAAACATAGGTGCTTTTAATTTCTAGGCATTTTCATTCCAGAAAAATAAGAAAACCATGAATTTACCTTGATTTATTCTTGTCTGTCCAATTTAATGCAATCATTTCTGATTTTGTTCAGTTCAGAAATTCAAAGTAGAATTTAATATAGAGTAAATAGGGCATTCTTGTTTTTCTATTGGACTCTTTTATTGTATTTGAATGTAACCAAATTATAGGTTCTGGGATTCATGATGAGGTCAGGATATAACAGGAAAGGTCTGGATGGCTATTTATCAAGGTCTCCCAGGATGACAGTTAAGAGTGTGATCTTAATATTATTAGTCTCCCAGAGTTGATTAACATATTTTAGTTCACAATAGTAAAAAACAGGAAAGCAAATAAACCAAGCCATTTGTTCATTTGTTGGGGGCTAAGGCAGATTCATTTTTGATAACCAGGATGCTCAAATTGTATGTGCCAAGATAACTAACTGTTTTGGCAGGTCTGGCAAGCAAATTAGGCAGTTGCTTAGTAAGTGAGGGATCAAAACAAAATGAGGTGAATCATTTTGGGAGATATTTCATTCAGGTTATGGTGGAACCTGATAAATGATCCCTGGCCCACAACAGAGTATACCTCTTCAAAGACAGGAGAATTCATACCTCCTGGGTTTTGTGCCTCTGTTCCCTGGACCGTGCTTGGTAAAGTGTGGTAATTCTCTTTCTGTAGGCTAATCTTCAGGCATACTTTCTCTAAACAGTGTACTAGACAATTGATTAGATTTCTGCTGACCCCATTACAACCACTTCCAATTTTGCCTCCCGAGATTACATCCTCATTTTAATTAGGGGTTTAGAGTGTTCCTAAACTCCTCAGCTACACATTCAATTCACAGGCAGTTTTATGGATTGCTCCCACAACTAGCTAATTTATTGAGTATGGATTTTACCAGTTTAATTTTCAGAAGCTGCCTTATTTTCAACACTATTGCTAGTTATGAAAAGTTACTTCCTCAAAAAGAAACTTTAAATGCTTTCGATTCAAGCCAGTAAGTATATACCAGTGTCAGCTCTAAAAATACTTTACCCTACAAATAATAACTTGGGAGGAAAAAAAGAAAAGGAAAATTCAGAGTTAATCTCTGTGAGGCTTGAAATCACAAGACCCAGTTTTTCAGTGATTTGCCGAACATTTAAAACTCTGTACCTGTGGTGATAGTTACACAGCTCTATAAATATACTAAAAATCATTGAATTGTACACTTAAAGCGAGTAAATTGTGTAGGACATAAATTATAGCTCAAAACTGTTTTTAAAAATGACTGGGGAAAAATATCTCCACAATCAACCAAATCACTCTAGTACCATTTCTCTAAGGGCATTATTGGGAGTGGGGACTGTTCTAGAGTAATTCGCACTGAAATATGGCTTCCCTAACCTGGAAATTCTGTTTTCAGTATTCATGTGTCTATCCCTGCTGTCTTCCCGGGGCATAACTGTTATTTTTACTAGGTAAAGAGACACAAAGATTAGGAATACTCGATTCCACTGTGTACAGGAGTTACCTCCAGGAACAGTTCACTTGCGTAATTCTCTGTTCCCTTGCTCCACGTGTTTTCGTGGAAGTGGTATAAAAGGAGGCAATAGTATATATCTTTTAATTTCATTTATATTTGTCTCATCTTCCCTAGTAAACTATGTTGAGGACAGATTTCTGCTGCAACTCCTTTTATTACCGGTAAATCCTCTGTTAAGACGAATATTATTGACTATTTACTGACTACTCTTTGAAAAAAGAGACATTAGATGAGCAGAATGTTGTTTCTATGGAAACTTCGTCATGTTGCTGTCAGTGGATAGACACAATGGGTACAAGGATTGTTCTTCATTTCACTGAATAATAAAAGATGGCCACTTTTCAAGCCCAAACAAGTCATCTAATAATATAATCTTAGTAATCTTATTTTAGGACTGGCCTCACTCATTCTTGGATTCTTCGTGTTTTGTTTTTGGCTAATTCTTCCCATCTTTATTGTCCCATGATTGATAACAATAGGATATGATTTTGCCAGAAAACAGCTCTTAAAATGATCTATCACAAAGAGAGAGATTTTCACCCTGCCTTCCTCTTCCTATTATTACTCCCTCGCTCCCTCTTCCTGCTTAATTCTTTCTCTTAAAAATTAAAACTCATAATGTAAATTTTCTAACTGGAGTAAATGGCTCTTTAAGGAATTATATTAAAATATGGCAGATATGCTTTATTTGCTAAAAATGTTACCTTTTTGGCAATTTAATCTTATAAGGTGAGTCTTACATAAGCGTTAGCTATTATTGTTAGTAGTAATAATGGTACTATATGTTAATAATGCTGCCAAGTATTTTAGAAATAATTCCAATAAAAATTTTTTTATTTGAGCTTTTGAGAGTGTGACTTTTTTTTCTCTTTATTGTTTATTTCTCTTTATTGTCTTAAAAGGTATCCTAGATTAGCTGAAATCTCTCAGAATTACTTTTCTAAATTTGCTTGCAGAGTTGAGAAGTTGCAACATAGACTACATGGCCCACAAGCCTGAAATATTTACTATTTGGCTTTTTACAGAAAAAGTTTGCCAACCTCTGACCAAGAGGAAAATAACCTGCTTTTACAATTTTTGCTTAAATCTAATTTAAAAATTCAATCTTGTCATGTTCTCTCTCTCTTTTAGGTGTTTTGTCATGGGTAATGTATTAAATTGTTAATATTGTAAACATAAGTGATACCCTTTTTCAAGTGATGTATTGTTTACACATGCTTCATCAGCATTACTACAGTTTAGTGATAAGGTATGAAGAGCTGGTGGAAACAAACTCCCCTGCCAGTCTGCCCAGCCTAGAAGATGAGGTGTTGCTCTCCTCCAATTGGTTGCTTTTTTTTTGTAGTCTAGTTGACTCAAAATTGCTCCGTGCAAGAGTGCAGGTTTCTGTAACCATTCTTGCATTGAAGTAATGTTGCATACAAAGAGTTCATAACAGTTTTTTTCATTGAGATAACAGTTTATAACGTTATGTACATTTCAGGTGTACATCATTATAATTTGACTTGTGTGTACACTACATTGTGTTCACCACAAAAAGTCTAGTTTCTATCTGTCACCATACAAATGTGCCCCTTTACCTGTTTTGCCCCCCTTTCAGCTTCTTTCTCCCACCTGGTAACCACCAATATGTTCTCCATCTGACTTATTCCACTTAGCATAACACCCTCAAGGTCCATCCATGTTATCACAAATGACAAGATTTCATCTTTTTTTATGGCTGAGTAGTATACCATTATATATGTATACCATGTCTTTATCTATTCATCCATCAGTGGGCACTTAGGTTGCTTCCAAGTCTTGGCTATTGTGAATGATGGTGCAAGGAACATAGAGGTGCATATATCTTTTCAAATTAGTGTTTTCATGTTCTTTGGATAAATACCCAGAAGTGGAATAGCTGGATCATATGATTGTTCTATTTTTAATAGAATTTGAGGAATCTCCATACTGTTTTCCATAGTGGCCATGCCAGTTTACATTGCTACCAGCAGTATACGAGAGTTCTGTTTTCTCCACATCATCTCCAACATTTGTTATTTCTTGTCTTTTTAATAACAAGCCTTTCTGATGGGCATGAGGTAATATATCATTGTGCTTTTGATTTGCATTTCCCTAATAAATAGTAATGTTGAACATCTTTTCCATGCCTGTTAGCTATCTGTATATCTTCCCTGGAAAAATGTCTGTTCAGATCCTTTGCTCACTTTTTAATTGGATTGTTTTTTGTTGTTGAGTTGTATAAGTTCTTTATATATTTTGGATATTAACCCCTTATTGGATATATGATTTGTAAATATCTTCCCAATCAGTAGATTGTCTTTTTGTTTTCTTGATGGTTTCCTTTGCTGGCAGAAGCTTTGTAGTTTGATGTAGTCTCATTTGTTTATTTTTGCTTTCATTTTCTTTGACTGAGGAGACATATTCAAAAAGATAGTTTTAAGACCAATGTCATGGGGGCTGGCCTGGTGGCACAGCGGTTAAATGCTCACGTTCCGCTTCCGTGGCCTAGGCTTCGCTGGTTTGGATCCCGGATGCGGACATGGCACTGCTCAGCAAGCCATGCTGTGGCAGGCGTCCCACATATAAAGTGGAGGAAGATGGACACGGATGTTAGCTCAGGGCCAGTCTTCCTCAGCAAAAAGAGAAGGATTGGCAGCAGATGTTAGCTCAGGGCTAATCTTCCTCAAAAAAAAAAAAAAAAAAAAAAAGACCAATGTCAAAGAGCATGCTGCTTCTGTTTTCTTCTAGGAGTTTTATGGTTTCAGGTCTTAGATTCAAGTCTTTAATCCATTTTGAGTTAATTTTTATGTATGGTGTAAGACAGTAGTCTAGTTTCATTCTTTTGCATGTGGCTGTCCAATTTTCCCAACACCATTTACCAAAGAGACTGTCATTTCTCCATTGTATGTTCTTGGCTCCTTTGTCGAGAATTAGCTGTTCATATATGCGTGGGTTTATTTCTGGGCTCTCAATTATGTTCTATTGATCTGTATGTCTTTGTCTGCCAATACCATACTGTTTTGATTACTATAGCTTTGTAGTACACTTTAAAATCAAGGAGTGTGATACCTCCAGCTTTGTTCTTTTTTCCTCAGGATTGCTTTAGCTATTTGGGGTCTTTTGTTCATAACAGGTTTGGTGTAAGTAAATATCTATTATTGTCATTCACTGTGGAATTTGCAGGTGGAATTTCCAAAATTTGCATATTGTCTTCTACAGTTGTGGGATCTCACCAGCTTTCAGACTGGGTCCTGGTACTACTATGCTGTCCCCAGAGGGCTATTAGATATGGATACCTGTGTGGTCTACAACCTAGACCCATGCCCAAGCCTTTCTTGTCTGGATCCCACCTGCCTTCATGTGGCCTGGAGCCACTCTACCTCACTGGCTGCAAAATTGTTTTTCCCCTTGGCTCAGAGTCTCCATTTCCTGTCTTGGGATCTATGTTTATATAAGATGATTGAGAATGAGAGTGTTTGACTTTATAGGAATTTCCTCTCTTTTCTGCAGGAATATAACCTCTCCCTCTGCTTCCAACAGAATGATTTCATCAGGTCATAATAGGCCAACACTGATATATTTTCTGAAGTGTAGATTGTTCACAATTAACACCACATGTAGGACATTCTCAGTACATAGTCAAGATTGAGCTTTGCCAGACAAACATGGTCTATCTAGTACATTTTTCCTTTTCCAGTTCCAGTTCCAGTTCCTAGTAAATGATGAGAAACAAGTCTTCTGGATCTCAGTTTCTGATACAGTGCAAGCACAGCTTAAACAAGAGCGTACACATTCCCGCAAAAACATATCTGCATCATATAGAGATAAATATTTCATCTATACATTCCTAATCCCCTATAATAATTTTGCAGTGGCATAGCACGTCTTCGCCAAAAACATAATTTATATGCCCAAGTAATATATTCAGCTTCTCAATCTAGAATATCTGCATTCAGAAAAAAGCTTTCCTATAGTTTTTCCCAAGATGAATCTGTCTTGTGACTAACTTGATATTGTGGATAGATAGCGTAGTGGAGAAAAAGGTTGAAGTTCTTGTCTAAATTTTTTTTTATTTGTTTGTTTTTGTGAGGAAGATTGCCCCTGAGCTAATATCTGTGCCCATCTTCCTCTATTTTATGTGGGATGCTGCCACAGCGTGGCTTGACGAGCGGTGCTATGTCCATGCCAGGGATCCAAACCTGCGAACCCTGGGTTGCCGAAGCAGACTGCACAACCTTAACTACACCCCGGGCCAGCCTATGTTTTTATGGTGTTTTTAGAGAGGAGATAGGGCGTATGCTAAAAAAAGAGTTGAGAAATTCCCTCCACGTATCACACAGAGAAATAAAAGTGTCCCTGGCCACACAGGACACAGCCTCTAGTCCACCCAAATATATAACTAGAGGGAATGTGATGGAGCTCTTCTGCCTTTCTACATTTCTGGAGAATGCCTCCCTTATGGAAAGGCTGGCAGGATGATAAAAACCTCCTGATTAATGTAATGCTTTTCTTTGTTGCTCCGGGCTTATCTATGTGTGTCTTTAACAACCAGCTAGTTGGAAAAACGTCTCAGGTTTCTCCATGCTAGTCCGTTTGATGTGCCGGGCAGCAGCCTATTTTGGAAGAGTACAGACTTTGGAGCTTAGCAGATCTGAATTTGAATCCTGACACCTCCACTTACTAGTTAATTGTATTATCCTGGTCCTTTATTCATCAATTCATCTGCTCATATATTCATTCTTAGTCAGAACATTTATCGAGCTCTCTCGCTGTGCCAGGCCCTAGGCTGGACCTCAGGGGTACAAAGGTAAAGAAACATGACACCTGCCGAGGACACTTTGCCCTGGGTCTACCACAGTAGCTTAACAAATGTTCCTGACCACTCATGCCATCAATAAAACATTTCTGAGTGCAAACCCCTCATAAATACACATTTTTATATATTATGTACATGACTTCTACACCAGTATATTGTGTACATAATAAGATATTTGATTAAAAAATACATAGTATTGGGGCTGGCCCAGTTGTGTAGTGATTGGGTTTGCATGCTCTGCTTTGGCGGCCCAAGATTCGCTAGTTTGGATCCTGGGTGCAGACCTGTGCACTGCTTATCAAGCCATGCTATGGCAGGCATCCCATGTATAAAGTAGAGGAAGATGGACTCGGATGTTAGCTCAGGGCCAGTCTTCCTCAGCAAAAAGAGGAGGATTGGCAGCAGATGTTATCTCAGGGCTAATCTTCCTCAAAAATAAGAAAAAAATACATTCACAGTGTTGTATTACATGCCACCTGGTACATATACCCAATTTTAGAGACTACTGGTTTAGTGGTATGATTTTCTGAACTTTGTTTTCCTCATTAAAATTGTGATGATGAAACCCTTCTCATGGTATTTCTTTTCTATAGAACTATTTTTTATTGAGATATAATTGACATGTAACTGTATTAATTTTAGGTGTACAATATAATAATTCGACATATGTATTTATTGCAGTGATTATCACAGTAAGTTTAGTTAACATCCATCACCCCATGTAGTTACAGATTTTTTTTCTTGTGATGAGAACTTTTCAGATCTACTCTCTTAGCAGCCTTCAGATATACAATACAGTCTTGCTAACTATAGTCACCATGCTGTGCATTACATCCCCAGGACTTATTTAACTTACAGCTGGAAGTTTGCACCTTTGACTACCTTTGCCCAATTCTCATAGTATTGTTGCTCATTCATTCATTTAACAAATTTCACTGATCACTCTCCAATATTAGATTCTGCCTGAGGGACTAGAGATAGAGTGCTAAATGCCACTTGTATTTTTTAATGTCTAAGAGGAGACGTCTGTTAGAGAGGGACACTTTTATACGTATACTTTCATTGATATTCAATATATTAAAATTCTTAAATTTAAAAAATCTAGCTTTTCTTAAATCTTAAAGCTCAACTTAGTCTTGAAAATGATTAATCTAATAGGTTATATAAAGATAAGATCCATTATTTTTACTTGTTCTATGATTAATGTTCAGTTAATACTTAAGTTTAAAAGATTAAGTCCTCAAACATTTAGCATATTGTGTAAGTAGTTCATCAGACTTCGTGAAACATTTAAAGTAATTACACATTTAATATATCTGATTCTCTCAAACACTTCAAATTCCTAACATTAGTCCTACATTCATCAGGGTTCACTGCAGGAAACAGAAACACTCTAGGTGTTTTAAGCAGAAAGGAGTTAGATACAGGAGATTAGGTACGTGCAGAAGAGTTGGAAGCAATGGAGGAGTGAGCTCAAGGCATGCCTCCAGGTGTGACTCCCGGAACATTGCAGGACCCATCTATCAAGAACGTTGCTTCCTCTGCCTCAGTCGGGAAAGTGGAGATCAGGAGGCCAGAACCTGTGTAATTGCTGTCAAAAAATTCCCAGCACCCTGCCTAAGATGCCATTCAGGGATCATAGAGCCGGGATCAGGAAGCTGTAGTGGCCGCTACCATAGTTGCCTCATCACCGAATTGTGCTTTCTGGCTGCCACTACTGCAGTTGCTTCTCAATACCCAAGAAACTAGAGACTGGACACTGGCAACCCCAAATTTCACCAGCACTATACACTGCAAAGTGTCAGGATGATGGACATTGCCACGCTTCTATCTTCTGTTTTATGTGGTCATTGTTGCTCATGTGTACGTTCTGATTCTTCTAAGTGAATTGAAATCTCCTTGAGGAAAGGTGTCATGACTTCTTTTTATTTTTCAGCCTGTAGCACAGGCACACAGAAGTTGCTCAGTAAATATACATTGATGCTTGGGTATTCAACATATTGATAATTGAGACTGTCCTCTTGATGCCTTGGTTTTGGTTGAGTATTCTAATCTTCCTTCTCCTTCAGCTCAATTTCCAGTGTGCCAACCATAAGCAACTGAGCATGCACAGTAAGTACTATTGAAGTGGAAAGGAAGACTTGGATCACTTCCACTGGCAATTGGTCAGAGACATCCATTGTAGACATTACTATGTAGCTATTATGCTGCTGATAATATATGTGTAGTAGTGGTTGTCTGTAACAGACAGTTTTAGAGTTTGTATTAGGGCACCAGTACACCTAATTGGTATAATTTCATTTATCCCTGAGCTCTAGCTGCACAAGTGTATTGGGAATGGTACCTGTATATAGCACACATGATCATCATGCAAATCTAATATAAAGTAAAATTTCCTAATGTAACACTTCTTCCCAACCCAATAATTATAGATGTCTGTTTAAGAAATTAACTAGGGACCGGCTCTGTGGCCGAGTGGTTAAGTTCACACGCTCTGCTGCGGTGGCCCAGGGTTCAGATCCTGGGAGCGGACAGGGCACCGCTCCTCAGGCCACGTTGAGGCGGCATCCCATATCCTACAACTAGAAGGACGTGCAACTAAGATATACAGCTGTGTACTGGGGGGTTTGGGGAGATAAAGCAGGAAAAAAAATATATTGGCAGCAGTTGTTAGCCCAGGTGCCAATCTTTGAAAAAAAAAAAGGGAAGATTGGCAACAGTTGTTAGCCCAGGTGCCAATCTTTAAAAAAAAATTAAATTTTATTCAACTTTTAGATTAAAATCACAAATATTAATCAAACTTTCCAAAACAAAAGCATGATTCTAGAAGACTTCTGGTTTTAAGATGACAGAGTAAAGACATTTCTGTCCCATTTTCATCTCAAAAAACACAACAGAAATCAGAAATACAAACTCAATCTTTGATGAAACTATAAGACATCTGAGGCCTTAAACCATGACAGTAAAAAGTAGAAAGTAGAAAAAGTAGAAAATAGAAAGCAGAAGTAGAAAAGACTTGGCAAATTGGCAGAGTCACAGACGAACAAACCTGGATACCCTAAACAACAAGCTGAATTTCCTCACAAAACCCATGAATGGCTCAGAAACAGGTGTTTCAGGTCCCTGGGTAAGTAAGGCTAATGGAGGAGAGAGAATCTCTGGAAAACTTCAATTTGACCAAAAGCAAAAGAAATGTAGCCACCTCTCCCTATGGGGAAGTCCTGCCCGTATATATGATGCTTTCCATCAACTTTATTCATAAATATGAATGGCCAGTCAAGAACTGCCAGATGTTTAAGTAAAGTGTCCAAGAAGAAAGAAAGAGACTGAACCAAATAAATAGGAAAAAAGGAGATCGGACATGTGTGCATGGTGTATATATAAAACAATCAGAATAAGAAAGAAGCCCTCTTGAAAATTCAAAATATGATAGTAAAAATTAAACAAAAACTAAAAAGAAAGGTTGAAAGATAAAATCAAGGAGACTTCTCAGAAATTAGAGCAGAAAAACAGATAAATGACAATAAGGAGAGAAAAATAAGAATGCTAGAGGATTAATTCAAGAAGTTCAAAAACTACTAATGAGTGTTCCAAAAAGGCAGAATGTAGGCAGAATATTATCACAGAAATAATAAAAAATATTTCCCAGAACTAAAGGATATGAGTCTTCAACTTGATAGAGACCACCAAATGCCCAGCACCGTGAACAAAAAGACCCTCACCAAATTACATCCATTTTAGAATACCATAAATAAAGAAAACGTTCTAAAAGAAAAAATAAATAGATCACATACAACCTCCCCCTGCCCCCAGGAAGCAGAATATCATTAGATTTCTCAGTAACAACACTGGAAGCTAAAACAACAACAGTGGAGCAATTCCTTGAGTTTTCTGAGTGAAAATTTATTTCAATGTTTCATTCTATACCCAGCGTAACTCTCAGTGAAGTCAAAAATTTCAGCGATGTGTCTTCCATTCACTATTTCTCGGAAAGTTCCTGGAGGATATGTTCCACTAATAGAAAGAAGTAAACCGAGAAAAAAGAAGACATTGGGATGCAGGGAACAGGAGGTTTATATAGAGAGAGATGCAGGAAATTTCCAGGATGATACCAAAGGGCAGACCCAGCAGGGCAATGAAAAACTGCAAGTCTATCTCTAGCAGGGGAAAAAAGTAACATCGTCTGACAAAATTGACCATATAAAACTTGTATTGAAACCTTTCAATGTTGGGAAGTATTGCAAGGTTTAACTTTAAGTTCAAAGAAATTTAAGTGCATGAAAAATGATGTTGGTGTATCCATACAATGGAATATTACTCAGCAATTAAGAGAAATGAGCTATAAAAAGACAAGAATGAAGCTTAAATGTGTATTGCTGAGTGAAAGAAGCCAATCTGAAAAAACTACATGCTGTATGATTCCAATTATATAACATTCTGGCAAAGACAAAACTACAGAGATGGTAAACAGATCAGTGGTTGTCAGGGGCTCAGGAGGGGGAGAGTAAAATAAATGAAACACACAAGGTTTTTTTGGGGGGGGTGAAACTATCATACGGTATTGTATGATACTGTACTGGTGAATACAAAACATTAAAAACTCAGAGAACTTTATCAAAACCCCATAGAACTTTACAGCGCAAAGAGTATAAAGTTTAATGCATGCAAATTTTAAACATTTATGAAATTAGGGGAACCCAGCATGAGCTGCAGAGTGTGACAAAAGAATCTAAATACACTGCAAATATATGCAGCAACCTCTTTGAAGGGGATGGGAGAATAAAAGTCTGACCTAAGTAACTTTGGAAATGAGTGAAGTCTGTAAAACTAAAGGCAAAAGGAACTGTACATAAGCGCTGTACACTAATTGATAAAAAACTAGTTGCTTCTCTGGTTAACAATTCTGAAATCTTTATTATACATGTATACTGGAATTGAACAATTGAGTGAGTGGAGCTGATGGTGAGAGCTAGGTTCTCATTATTGGAATGGGAGCTTACAGATAAGCAATGGGAAGAAGCAAGAATGATCCATGGTAATGGATAATGGTAATGGAATGGAGTTGGAGACAGTATGAACTCATGTTTGTATATATGGATACAGATTTCTACATATAGAAATATTTATAGGTATATGTGTATACACAGGCTAGTATACACACTTATATCTCCTCACTCTGTCAGCTGAGAGGGCCTAGATGCAAGACCCCCAGTAGAAATGAGCACATCTAACAACCAGATCTTAGTTTCTTTTTCTTTCTTTCTTTCTTCCTCCCTCCCTCCCTTCCTTCCTTCTTCCCTCCCCTCTCCCTTCCTTCTTTCTTTCTTCCTTTCTCTCTCTCTCTCTCTCTCTCTTTCTTCCTCTCTCTCTCCCTTCCTTCATTCCTTCCTCCCTTCCTTCTTCCCTCCCCTCCCTTCCCCTTCCTTCCTTCCTTCCTTGAGGAAGATTAGCCCTGAACTACCATCTGTGCCAGTCTTCCTGTCTTAGTCCACTTCACGTGTGGGTTGCCACCACAGCATGGCTGACTAGTGGTGTAGGGCTGTGCCCAGGATCCAAACCCACAAACCCAGGCTGCTGAATCAGAGCACGCCAAACTCAACCACCATGCCACAGGGCCTGCCCTAGATCTTGGTTTCTAATACTATTCTCCAATCAAAGGAACCAGGGCTCCTTGGAGAAATGGCTGATTCTAGGACTGGGGCAGGAAATATACAATATGAGCCTGGAGCATTTTGTAGCGCCAGAAAGTAAGAAAGTGTTAAGAGCAAAGAAAAAACCCCCACAACGATGGGGATACACCGAAGGGGTACAGGAGCCAATTGACAGAACTCCCAATGGCCAAAGTTGGAACAATTTTAGCAATAAACAAAAAACCCCAAAACATTGTATTGGATTATAACTCAAAGTATAAAAAATATATATCCGTGAGTCCATACTGATATAGATAATGACTGAATAAATGAGGAGAATCGACAAATCTCCCATAGAGAAAAATTCCAAATAATTTATGTAGAGCTAACTCCTTACTCATTAAGTGACTCATTAAGCTGAGCATAGTGACTTCCTTCCAAAGAGTACAGTATAGAAATGAGGCGACAAAAGAGTAACTTTATAGTGGCGAAGGCTGGTAAACACTCCCTCAAGCCAGGTGATCAAGGTTAACGCCAACAGTGGTGAGTCATATCAATAACATGTACTGTTGGTATGATGTGATGAGAATAATAAATTAAATTATCCCAGTCTAATCATGAGAAAAACATCAGACAAGTCCTAATTGAGGGTCATTCTACAAAATACCTAATTAGTAATTCTCAAAACTACCAAAGTCAATAACAGGGAGAGTCTGGGAAACCGTCAGAACCAAGAGGAGTCTAAGGAGACAGGATCCTGGAAAAAACGACATCAGGGGAAAACTGAGGAAATCCGAATAAAATATTGACTTTAGTTAATAATAATACATCGTTATCGATCCATTAATTGTGACAAACGTACCCCACAAATGTAAGATACTAATAATAAGGGAAACTTGGTGTAGAGTATATGGGATCTCTCTGTTCTATCTTTGCAATAGTTTTGTAAATCTAAAACTTCTAAAATAGAAAAGTTTATTTTGAAACTGAGTCAATTATTCAGAGAAAGACAGATACTGTATGATTTCACTCATATGTGGAAGATAAACAAACACATGGATGAGGAGAATAGATTAGTGGTTACCGGAGGAGAAGGGGTAAAGGGATAAAAGGCATAAAGGGACACATATGTGTGGTGAGGGATAATAACTGGACTGTTGGTGGTGAACACGATGCAGTCAATACAGAAACTGAAATATAGTGATGTACACTGAAATTTACACAATGTTATAACCCAATATTACCCCAATAAAATAATTTTTTAAAAAAGAAAGAAAACTGAGTCAATTATTAATTTCCAGGAAAACTAAATATGATTACAAGAAATGAAGTAAAATCGGGGCTGGCCCCGTGGCAGAGTGATTAAGTTCGCGCGCTCCGCTGCAGGCGGCCCAGTATTTCATTGGTTCGAATCCTGGGCGCGGACATGGCACTGCTCATCAAACCACGCTGAGGCAGCATCCCACATACCACAGCTAGAAGGACCCACAACGAAGAATATACAACTGTGTACCGGGGGTCTTTGGGGAGAAAAAGGGAAAAAAAATAAAATCTTTTAAAAAAATAATAATAATAATTAAAAAAAAAGAAATGAAGTAAAATCATAGTGTACTATTGGATCAGCATTGAACAATATTTACATAGATATGGTAACTAAATGTGAACTATAGACCCAAGCAAAGATTGTGATGTAATTATATTTGGAAGTTGGATGGGGAATGTAAGAGAGTTAAACACTCTCATATATCACAAGAAGAAGTTATTAGATACCATTTGCAATTCATAAATCAAAAGAGAACAATACACCATAAAAATACAGAGGTAATTACTAGAAGAGCTAAAGAATTGAAAGTGCTTACTACTGGAGTTGACCGGGAACTATTGTTTTTTGGTCACAAGTCTTAAATTATTATTTTACTTATTAAACTATGTTTAAGAACATAGTTTACGTTACAAAACATGGAGTACTTTGATAAAAATTTTAAAATAAGTCTAATGACATTAAATATTAAAATCATAAATTTGATATATATTAAATTCTATAATAGGTTGGGTTTTCTAGAACATTTCAGACATCTATACCTTTATCAGGTGGCAAGATCTCTTATCTAAGAGAAGCCAACCAACTAGACTTACTTTAAGACTGAGGACCACAATATAGTTACAGATTTGAGTTACAGTAAGATATTCTGTACTGAGACACTGGTTCTGAGTTACTACTTCCAAGCTGATTCTACCTAAACTCCAGGTTTTCATGCCAGTTCCTTCTTATAGTCTTTACCACTTTTAGATGCAGGCAAGAGAGGCTCCTGCTCTAGTTTCAGCACATATCACGAATACACATTTATTTTGAAAAACGTAGGTGCCTCTGTCACTCGGGATTCTACGCTCAGCACAGAACCTGCGTGACTTGTCCTAAACGTTTACTCTTGTGGTGAACGCTCTTCAGCCCCAGGGCAACACTTCTCCACAACTTGTGCCCAGTGTCTGTGAAACAGAATGAGATGTGCTGCTGCCTGCGCTGGAGACAGAATGCTTTGGATTTGAGTGGCAGAGGGGCTTAGGTAAGAGAAAAGGCAAATTAACTTGTCCAGTCCTCCCTCTGTGAAATCCAGATAGCATAAATGCGATAGAGTCTTGCACAATGAAGTATTTCCCAGTAGGGACAAGCATCCATTTTCTTGCTTCTCTTTATATTCTATTTGTGGTTTACAGTAATTAGTGTGGTATTTGCAAAAGTTGCACATAGTGACTAAGGAATATGTTGCAATACTAAACAATTCATATTACTGTTAAATGCATATATGTAGGTAATATGTGTGGAGCATGATACAGATTCTTTGTGTTAGTCAGTAGATGGACATAAAATGCTAGATTGAGAACAGTTTTATTTTTATAATAATGATTTAATGAAAATTTCTGAAAAATTAAAGTCTGTTTTATTTAAATTATTTTAATTTAAAATGTTGATATTTGTTTATTATAATTTGAATTTTGTCTTTTAATTTTAATAGATATTTTTTAATTTTTAGAAGAAACTTTTGAAACTCTGAATATGATTTTACATTTTCAATATTTGACTTTTACTTTAAACATTTTTTTTTAAAGATTTTATTTTTCCTTTTTCTCCCGAAGCCCCCTGGTACATAGTTGTGTATTTTTAGTTGTGGGTCCTTCTAGTTGTGGCATGTGGGATGCCGCCTCAACATGGCTTGATGAACGTGCCATGTCCCCGCCCAGGATCTGAACCGGCGAAACCCTGGACACCGAAGAGAAGCACGTGAACTTAACCACTCGGCCACAGGGCCGGCCCCTACGTTAACCATTCTTGATGAAACATACTTGTATTGTATATATTTTGAATAAAATTACATTTTGAGTAAAAATTACATTTGAATAAAAATTACATTTTTTTTTCCTTTTTCTCCCCAAAGCCCCCCCGGTATATAGTTGTATATTCTTCGTTGTGGATCCTTCTAGTTGTGGCATGTGGGATGCTGCCTCAGCGTGGTTTGACGAGCAGTGCCATGTCTGCAAACCAACGAAACACTGGGCCGCCTGCAGCGGAGCACGCGAACTTAACCACTCCGCCACGGGGCCAGCCCCTAAAAATTACATTTTTAATCCCTTAAATCGGGGCTTGGCAAGTCTTTTCTGTGAAGAGCCAGATAGTAAATATTTTAGGCTTAGTGGAGCCTCTGATCTCTGTCACAGCTCCTCTGCTGTTGTAGTGTGAAAGCTGCCATAAACAATAAGTGAATGAGTGTGATTGTGTGACAATAAATCTTTGCTTACAAAAACACACAGCAGGATGAATTTATCCAGTGGGCCATAGTTTGCTGACCCTTGCTTTAGATCATTACTATCAAAAGAATGTAAATTATGTGAAAAAATCGAGATTATAACAACATAATTAGTGATTTTGCTGAAATAAAGGCGCGAAAAATAAATTTTATGAAATAAAGATATAATTTATTCATTAAATGTCTTTACTTTATAATTCATCCAAAATTGCCAGACATCAACAGAATGCCTAGAGAAGCAAATAATTATCTTTATGACCTTGGATTAGACAATGGTTTCTTAGCTATGACACCAAAAACACAAGTGACAAGAGAAAAAAATAGGTAAATCAGACTTCATCAAAAATAAAAACATCTCGTGCTTCCAAGGACAACATCAAGAAGGTGAAAAAACCCACAAAATGGGAGAAAATATTTACAAATCATGTCTTTGATAAAGGAATTGTATCTAGACTGTATAAAGAACTCTTACAATGCAATAATAAAATGACAAATAACCTAATTAAACAATGGGCAAAGGATCTGAATAGACATTTCTCCAGAGAAGATATATAAATAGCCAATAAGCACCTGAAAAGATGCTCAACATTATCAGCCTCAGGGAGATGCAAATTAAAACCATAATGAGATACACTTCACACCTACTAGGATGGCTGTAATCAAAAAGTCAGACAGTAACAAGTGTTGACAGGGATGTGGAGAAGTTAGAACCCTCACATACTGCTGGTTGTTGTCAGCGCCGTCGAGTCGATGTGGGACCCTGTGTACAGCAGAGCAGAACCCTACCTGTTCTTTTTGCACCATCCTCTCATCTTCCCGTGCTACATCAGACAAGGTTCCGCTGTTCTTCATAGGGTTTTCAGAAGTGGGTGGCCAGGTCCTTCTTCCTAGTCTGTCTAGTCTGGGAGCGTTGCTAAAATCTGTCCACAATGGGTGACCCTGCTGGTGTTTGAATACTAGTGGCATAACTTTCAGCATCACAGCAGCACAAAGCCACCACAGTATGACAACCGACAGACAGGTAGTGTGGTTCCCTGACCGGGAAACAAACCCAAACCCAGGCTGCAGTGGTGAGAGTGCCAAATCTTAACCCCTAGACTACCAGGGCTGGCTATACTGCTGCCAGGAATGTAAAACGGTGCAGCTACTTTGGAAAACAGTCTGGAAGTTTACCACATGATTAAACATGGGGTACCATATGTCCCAGCACTTATCCTCCTAGGTATATACTCTATGACATAGGGAAACATATGTCCACACAAAAACTTGTACATGAATGTTTATAGCATCATTATTCATAATAGCCAAAAGGTGGAACAACCCACATGTTCATCAGCTGAGGAATAAACAAAATGTATGTCCATATGATGGAACATTATCTAGCTATAAAAAGAAATGAGATACTGTTTCATACTACAACATGGATGAACCTTGAAAACATTATGCTAATTCAAAAATGCCAGTCACAAAAGACCACATATTGTATAATTAGATTTATATGAAATGTCCAGAATAGACAAAAGAGACAAAGTAGAGTAGGGGTTGGGAGAAAGTAGGGGGGAGGATGTGACTGCTGATGGGTATGGAGTTTCTTTTTTGGGGTAAGGAAAACGTTCTAGAATTAAATAGTAGTGATGGTTGCAAAACTCTGTGAATATACTAAAAACCATTGAATTGTACATTTTAAAAGGTTGAATTGTATGGTATGTGAGTTATATTTCATTAAAATTGCTATTTAAAAAAAAAATGCCGTCTAGCACTGTGCCTGACCCATGGTAGAGGCTGAAATAAAAGTTCTTTTTCTCTTTCCTCTTTCCCAAACTTCCCTATCCAGGACACCCCTGAAAGACTTCCTAGATTTTTCCACCTCTGACAGGATTTTTACCTACCACCATCTTAGTGATCAGGGTTTTCTCTCTCCACACAAATACACACCCTTTAGACCTCCCCATTCCCCTTTCGCTGCCCGCTGGTCACCCTCAAAGTAACTTCCTAGGGTCAGACAGCCTTAGCTAACACTCATTTGATTGCTGAGGGGGCGGTGACATAGACTAGCTTGAAACAGTTTTGTCACTCAGACTCTGCACAGGGTGTTTCTGTGGGCCGTCCTCCTTGGCGGTCACTTCACAGCTATAGTTGGGGCCTTTCATGACTCATGCCTGCCTCACCCGCCCCTCTCTTCTTTCTCTGGTCCAAGCCGGACCATTTCTCTCCCCCAGGTCCCTTAATCAATGACAAAATGCTCCTTCTGTCTGAATATCAGGTCTACCCTTTAGTAAAAATTTACTCAACAACCACAACCAGTAAATATTAGTTTCTTCATAACTCCCTAAACTTGATTGAGCAATATTTCCCTGAGTTTCTCATTTACCACGATCTCCCTGCCTACTGTTGGCTTGATATTACTCTTTGGGCTTTTGTTTGCTTCTCTGTAAACAGAGAGTCCAAGGGTGAATGGAGTCCAGATTCTCTGAGGCTCCTGCAGTTCTTATGTCTCACCTTCACCTACTTTCCTAATGGCCACTCGTAGTAAGTGATCATACTGCTGTCTGTACGTTACTTCTGATTTTTATAGCATTGGTGCTGGAGGGGCGTGCTTTGGTTGAAAGCAAGGAAAGTTGCTTGCAAGGAGATGAGAGCAAGGACTAGAACTTGGGCCTCTGTATTCTCTCTCTGTGTCCTCTTATCACCCAACCCCACTCTTTGGAGCACAAAGTCAGGCGACCATGAGCCCTTGGTAAGGTTATCCGTCCTATTGTACCACGAGGGCCAAGTATAGTGCTAAGAGCTTAACATGAATTATTTAATGCTTGTGATAACCCTATTGTTACTTCCTGTTTTATGGATAATAAACTGAGGCACAGAGAGGTTAAGACTAGCTCATGGTCAATCAGCTAGTAAAACAGCTGTCTAGGATTTGTAAGGAGAGATACCCAGTCCTTAATGCAAATGCATCTATGAGGATTAATGTTCATCCTGACGATCCTATGTCTATCTGAATGGTGTTCTCAAATGGGCTTATGATCAGGAAGGATAGGTGCTATGACCCTTGATACCCAGAGTGGGACCAAAACAGCCACCCAGTAGCAGATAAGCAGGTAATCCTAACACCTTTTGGCGAGGTTCTTGGAATGTGGATGTCTCCAGCCTTTCCTGAGTGATGAAATTTCAGTCTAATCGGGTTTTGAAAATATCATTGCAGCTAACCCTTTGCCTTTACTCTCCTTTAGAATCCTGTTCTTTTGGCCCCAAATGAACCCAGAGCCTTTTGTGTCCAGTTAAAGCTTGGACAGCAGAACCTTTGAAATACTTAAACCATTTGAAGTAGGGCCTCAAGTCAAGTTGTTGCTGTAAAAACACAAATACTAAGACCTAGGCGGTTCTAAGGGGAAAAAAAAGACAGGGTTTCCTTTGCTGGTAGAGATGCTCATAAAAGCAAAGTCAGCACCTCTCTGTCCAGGGCCAAAGGAGAAAAAAACGTGTGTGAAGGTAACAGAAGCGATGTAGTGACAGGTCATCGGATTTAGGTCACTCGGGCCTGGGACTTACCTGAGAGGCAGAGGTTTGCTTAAAAGCAGGGTTAATGGGAGAATCACTGAACTTTGAACTAGGAAAAAAAAGCCTTCAAAATCATCCAGTCTAATAATTTTAGAAGAAAGGAGGCCTAGAGAGTGACAGGGCTTCCTGAAGTTCACCTGTCTGAAGAGTGACAGTGGCAGAGCCAGAGGCGGTGGCCGGGCCTCACTTTCAGTCCACTGCTAGCAGCTCTACCCCACCTGGCCGAGGCTGGGGGAAGCGTGTGAACAGGTAAGGAGGAAAGTGCAAAGCATCTTCAGGTCCAGTATGAACAGAGCAGTGCAGCTACAGAAGAAGGCTTGTGTGGAAGAAAAGTGCCCCAGAAGGTTGGAAAGGTAGGCGATTTGAAGCCCTGATCGGGCTTGGGCTAGAGCCCCAAGGTAATGCGGAATCTGGGAGATGCATGTTTGAGGAAGGGGCAAGGTGAAAACGGGGATGGAGCGATATCAATGTAGTGGTGGTGTGCAGGCTGCATGTGAGGAGGGATATCTTAAGGCAGGAAAGCCAGTGAGCACACTATTGGGGAAGGCGTGTGCTAGAAGTCTTGGGTTTTTATATTTTATTTCCTGATGACGCATGTATGAGTGTGTGTGTGTGTGTGTGTGAGAGAGAGAGCAAGAGAGAAAGGAGGAGACAGAGATTGAGAGAGATCAGCCTGATGCTCAGCTAGAATTCAGATTTGTTGGGACTTGTCTGATGAACAGGTTGTGCTACCTTCCAGAAGCATGGCTTTAAAATCCTTCAGGAATTTCCAGACGGTCCATTTCCATCCTCTCCTGCCCACCCGCGTGCCTCAGCTGAAGTGAGTCTGCTTACCCCGGGCACTGATATGGACAAAGAGACCTATTGATGGTACGTTGTGAACAAAGAAGCAAGCGGCACCAACTGCTCAACACCACCTCCCACCCGGCCCAGAGTGGAATTCCTCCCATCTGGACAAATGGAGCGGATTCTGTGCTCCTGGCTCCTCCCTGCACCAAGGCTCAGCTTCGTAATTCTCTCTCTCTCTCCTGTCCAGGGAGAGCAGGTAGAGTCTCAGGACTCAGAGCATCCTCAGGATAGACTGGTTTCCACCAGCTGCAGACTGTGACCAGGGCCCGGCCTTGGGTACCGTTCCCCCAGCTCCACCCTGTAGAGGCAGGCCTGCTCCTGATGGCACACTTCCCTCAAGTCCTTAAGTGAGAGTGGAGGCCTGTCTCTCAGTGGCTTATCTCCTCCCAGCAGCACCAGTGTGAGGAGCGGGGTCTATTTATGAACGGCATAGCTGTTTCTAGCTTTCTGAGGAAAGCAGTTTAACAAATCAGTACAATTTTTGAACAACTGTTACATTAAACAAGCACAACTCATGGGATATAATTATAAAGAAACTTTTCTTTCTCCTTAACCCTTTAAATTCACTGGGGCTGGTGCATCTGCTGCATCTGGATAAAAATTCAGGCAGGCCCCGTGACTTCCTTGGTCTTAGTATATATTCACCCTAAGTCTGAATATCCATGCAACTCAGCGATTAAAATGTTTGTATACTCATGAAAATTCCAAATGTCGTGTAAAATTAGGGCTTTTCTTCTCTCCTTCAGCTCAGGCTGAACACCTACAGTCAGTAACACTTCTGTCCTTCCACTCCCGTCTTTTTAACTTTGGTCTCTGAGGCTTGTAGTGTTGGAATGGGAAGAAGCAGGAAAGTTCCCGCTTGACTGGTCTTGGTGAGGGGATCTGGTGTGGGTGCTCTCTGGACTTGGCAGGTGTTTAAAGCTGACACTTTGGTGGGTATTTTACACCGCCCGCCCCCCCCCCCCCCCCCCGCTACCGCCCCGGTCTTAATCAGTTCGGGCTGCTATAACAAAGTACCATAGACTGGGTGGTTTATAAACAACAGAAGTTTATTTCTCACACTTCTGGAGGCTGGAAGTCTGAGATACGGTGCCAGCAGGGGCGGGTTCTGGTGAGAGCTCCTTTCTGGGTTGCAGACTGCCGACCAGTCTCATTGTATCCTCACACGGCAGCAAGAGAGCGAGCTAGCTCTGTGGCCTCTTTTTTATAAGGACACTAATCCCATTCATGAAGGCTCTACCCTCATGACCTGATCACCTCCCAGAGGCCCTACATCCTAATACCGTCACATTGGGGATTAGGATTTCAATGTATGGATTTGGGGGAGACACAGACATTCAGTCCGTAGCACCTTCATTGCTGGGGACCTCTCACATGCGTTCTCTCAGCCTGGATCATGCACTCTCCTCTAACTCATCGCTTACTCCCTCCATCCTTGGGAATCTGGCCATGACTCCAGCTTCTCTTGGCTGGGACCCCTTTGCCCCTCTAGGCTGCCCTCTTGGATGGGATCTTCAACTATCCCAGGTCAACCCTCTCTCTCACTCATGGCTCTCACCTTTGCCCCAACAACCCTGTGAGTATAGTTACTTCCCAAGTGTAACCCTCTATTGGCTATGCCACTTGCCATGTTGGTTTCCCAGTCTTGACACTTCTGAAATAGGGGTGGAGTGGAACTCATAGCACAGCTTTCTCCAAAGAAATTCTCATCTAAAATCTTACCCTCAACAACTTTGCACATTAAATATGCTTTACGACTTTCTTTGTAAATCCTGATCTAGCCCTTCATTTTAGAATTTGGTATTTATTATGATTCAGCGGAAACTTCTATTTTAACATCTGATTTCATTTAATTTAAGACACATCTTGAATCAAAATGCTCCTATTATCTGAATCGTGAGCCTTAATATGACACGTACTTTTCTTTTTCAAGCATAAGATACTCTCTACCATTTGGATTTATTTCTCAGGCCCTACCCTTATAGACCCAAATCTGGATTCTGGTGAGAGAGGGGGCTCTAATTAAAGAGAGAGAGGCAGCATTCAACCAAACTCTCTAAGGCCTTGGTGTGTCCCTGTGTGTACGCTAACTCTGGAGGGCAGTTGCAGTCCCTCTCTGCTTTCTAGCATCTCCAGGCTGTGGTGTGAGGTGGTGGAGCAGTGGCAGGAGCAGATTTCTTCAAGAGCAGACTGAGACATTGCTGGAGACTCCTTGTGGAAAGAGGCAAGAGCCAAAGGAACTCAGAAACTTGAGCTGTACTTGACCTTGAGTAAGTTACTTCTCTGAGCCTCGGTTTTCACATCTGTAGAATGACAATAAGAATCCCTGTGTTCCTCACAGCCAAGATCCTATGATGTCCTTTCTAAATTGAGAACTGGGTCACAAGTGTCAAGAATAGGCTCTTATAGGTAGACTGTATTTAGTCTCCCATCTCGGACTGTGAGGACCTTGAAATCAGGGCCCATGTCATGTTTCTGTTTCGACATGAGCACAGTTTATTGGATGGAATTATGGTGCTGTTGGCCTGTGTCTGGTTGGCGTGTTTGTGGTATGGATTCACTCTACATTCACTGCATGTTTATTTCACACATGCTCTCCTTCAGGTCAAATCTGGAGAAAGTGGGTGAAGGACCAGTACCACCCCAACTTCATCACATCCCAGAAAACCCAAGCCAAAAGCCCTTTAATAACATATTGATTGCTTAGATTCATTTTCCAAGATATTTTTTGAAATATCTAACACAATTCTTTTTGCTTTTACTTTTGCTGTGACTCAAATTCTTATTCCTGAAAGAGTTTTCTTGCTTCCCCCCTTATTCTTCCAATAATGTCATTTTCATCTTCGCTTGCCTCTAGGTTTTTAGTGTGCCCTGTGAAGTGTATTCACTTGCTCAGACGGGTGTGGAGGAAGCGTAGGCCAGGAAACCCCAGCAACCTCCAGCTAATGCACGGGAGGCTTCAGCTTGGTGATTACTACAATTGTTGCCTAGTGGAACCGTGAGCCATTAGCTGGGTTCTCACCCCTCTATTAGTATCACCCTGTAATTTAATCACAATTAGACTCCCAGAAACATAGGCATCAGAAACAAGTGGGCAAAGGAGGCAGATGGCAGAAAGCAACAGCAGTCAGGGGTTTTAATCAAAGGCAGTGTTTTCAGAAGGTGCAGGGCCAAGAAGGAGGGAGATCGGAGCTTGGAACAGGGTAATTGGGCAATTGATTAGGGGACTTCAAGTTTTACTTTCTGGCATTGAGGCTGGGGTCTGCCAGACGTTAATCTCATGGGCTGGTTGAGCCAGGCTTGTTTAATAGCATTAGGGATTGAAAGAGGTCTTGAGAGGTGACTCCACATTCCCTTCACCTTCTCTCCTTGGGATCTGTGGGAGGAAGGCCTCAGAGAACATTCTCAGAAGAGGTTTTTCTTTGTCTCACCTGGCTTCCTCCCCTCAGGCCCCAAAGTGAGCCCTTGAGTATGTGTTGGAATCAACCTCCTTTCTGAGGGCTCACAGAAGCTTCAGGCCTGGAGATGACCGTTCCACTGGCTCTGTGTCCTACTGAGACGTGTAGGTGTGAGTGGGGTGTATGTAGCTAGGGCTGGAAGTAGAAGGCGTTGCGAGGTAAAAGAGATTGGAGGAGGGTGTCCTTGGACGCTCACAGGACTGTTGTCCTACTCAAGCTTCAGAAACCTGGGTCGCAGTATAGAAGGGAAGAACCCTAGCATTAGAGTCCCCAATGACAAGGAAACTATTATATCACTCTCCTATATGGAACTGATCCACAAAGAAAAAAACCGAGTACAAAAGTTCAGCCCAGCCCAGTCTCTCTGCATTCTTAATAGCAACAGTCACCTTTGGCCAAAGTCAAGTCGTTAATGGCAGAGTTGGCTGAGGGCACTGTGTGGGTATGGTGAGGAGTGTGGGAGTGGTTGGAGCAAGGCAGGGTGAGCAAGAAGCTGGGAGCCCAAGCAGCTGTGGGCAAAATTATGAAATATGTTGGAGGCCTCCCACTTCCCTTTACTCTCTCTCTACTTCTCCTCTTACCAGCCAGGATCCAACCCTTCTACAAATCCACTAATGTATTTAATAACTGCACACCCTCACCGGTATTAGGAGAAGTTTCTGGCACTCCAGAAGATTCTTGAAGCCCCAGGCTCCTTTTCCGAAAGCCAAAGGCAAGACCTAGCTACATAGGAAATAGGACTTCTCCTTCCTCTGACTCTCTCAGCATCAAATTCTCCACATCTCATAGTAAGTTTGTGATCCCAAGCTGGGGGCTTTCCAGAATAGTGGCAGTTTTAAATATTTTATCCTCATAAGTACTTGTGAGGCCATATGCCCCGATTTTGTTATGGAAAAAACCCGTAAGTACGTACAATCCTAGCTCAGAGCATTTCCTGTCCGGCTGAGTCTACATAAATCTCGCCCTTCCCTGGCACCAAGGCATAGAGGCTTTTGGAAGATTTGTTGGAATCCCAGCTAAGGAAAAGGTCGGTGTAGGAGCGGAGGATAGGTGACCTCTTGCGTTTTGAAGCTTGATTCTGAAGGCTTCCAAAAACTTAGGCAAAAACCCATTCTCCTGATGGCCAGAGATTCAGACTTGTTTCTACCTTTAGGCCTCAAATGTGGCTATATGGCTTCAGCTTTTCAGAATTCTCTCTCCCCCTAGCTCCCTGATAAAAACCCCTTTAACAGGAAACAGAGCCTTTTACTCTACAGTGACAGATGAGAGTTAACTGGCCTCTTCCTCCTGGGGCACTGTTTTTTATACTGGAGATCTGAACCCACACTTGGGTCATGAAAACAATTTAGTGGGTCCTGACCTTTGGTGAAATTTCAAAACTATATATACATACATATACATATGTCTCCCACGGGGAGGAGCCTGACCAAGGGAGTGAGAAAAACAGTGTGAGAAGGAGAGAGGAAAGGGCCTGTGCAAAAGCCCACTTGCCACCATCTCCAAAATAGCATCACAATGCTCAGAGTGCCAACAGTACACCAGGCACTCTGCCAAGTGCCTTAAATGAGTTAGTCCTTTCAAGTCTCACCACACCCCATGAGGAAGATGAATACTATTATTACTGTCCCCATTTTATAGATGAGCAAACTGAGGCTAAGGAGGGTAAATAACTTGCCTGAGGTCACACAGCTTGTACATTGCCTGACACAAATGGTCTCACACGCAGGTGTGCCCGATTTTTCAGCCCATGCTGTCATGCAATCACAGTAACCAGTTCCTCTCTGGCCTAAGGAACAGGGTTTGGTGTTGGCCCAGTATCAAGGATCAAGGTTGGCCAGCCATGGGCCTTGCCTGTGGGCATAGGGCAGGCAGGGCCAGGAAGCGAAGGAGCCCAGGTTTTGGAGGCCAGTATCAGGGGCTGGTGGCTGCGAGGGTGGCAGCCCTCCCCCAGCCCTGCTCCTGCTTGCTGCAGGCTGCAGCTTTGCCATCGCAGAATGCGCTGCTAATTATAACCAAACAATGAGCAATCACAGCCCGCTGGCGGTTTAGCTCTCGTTAGAGGTCTGGCAGGCTTTTCATTAGAACTTCCCTGCCGCCTGAAGGCGGCGGCAGGAGCTCTGGGCTCCAGCTCCCTCCTCCCCATCCTGCTCCTTCTCCTCTAAGCCTAGTCCACCCAATTGAGTCAGGTGCTTAGCTCCTCCGGTGTGCAGGGTCTGTGTTCAGTGCTGCAGGGGGGACACACAAACCTCCCTCCTCTCTGCCAGGCTCAAATGGGCTGGCTTTTTAAATTCTAATCAAGAGACTGCTGGAGGATGGGGCGAGCTCACTGGGCTGCCTGCAGCGGAGTGTGCGAACTTAACCACTGGGCCGCGGGGCCAGCCCCCGGGACTTTCAGTTTTAAAACCAGACAAGGGGCTGGCCCTGTGGCCGAGTGGTCATGTTCGCGCACTCTGCTGCAGACGCCTCAGTGTTTCATTGGTTCGAATCCTGGGTGCGGACATGGCACTGGCTCATCAAGCCACGCTGAGACAGCGTCCCACATGCCACAACCAGAAGGACCCACAACGAAGAATATACAACTATGTACCGGGGGGCTTTGGGGAGAAAAAGGAAAAAAAAAATAAATAAAACAACAGACAAATTGTTCACTGTATGAGGGGCACGTGGCCAGAGTAAGCAGATAAGAGGTGTTGCTCAGATTTTGTTCACCAGAAAGATGGGAAGAACCAGACAGAGGCCTGTGGGAAGGTGGTTCTTAAAAGAAGAAATAGATGTGGCCAATAAACACATTAAAAAACGTTCAGACTTACTGGTAACATCAAAATACAAACTAAAGCAATTTTTACCTATGCATCAAAGGTTTTAAAATATATGAATATCCTGGGAAACCAGCACTCTCCTTCACTGCTGGCAGAAATATAACTGTTTTGATCTTTCTGGAGGACAATTTGGTACCAGGTAAGAAATATCTTTAAGATATCCAGGCCCTTTGACCAAATAATTCCATTTCTTAGAATCTGTTCTTAAGGAAATAGTTAGAGATGTGTTCAAAGTTTTGGGTACAAGAATGCTTATTTGTTCACGACAGCTTCATAGTAAAGTCAAATTGGAGGCAACCTAAAATTTCCTTTTAGGAGGCCAAATGAAAAAAACAAATTCCTCTTGATTTTTTTTGGGGGGGGCCCAGGTGAGGGGGAGCTTAGCCCTGAGCTAACATCTGCTGCCAATTCTTCTCTTTTTTGCTGAGGAAGATTGGCCCTGAGCTAACATCTGTGCCCATCTTCCTCTACTTTATATGTGGGATGCCTGCCACAGCATGGCTTGATAAGCGGTGCATAGGTCTGTGCCTGGGATGGGGACCAGTGAACCCTGGGCCGCTGAAGCAGAGGGTGAGAACTTCACCGCTACTTAACTGCTACAGCAAGGACAGGCCCTTCCTCTTGATTTTTAAGCGAAGCAATTCAATTCTCCTTTTGTTCTGCCCTCAACTTTCAGCTTATGCCTGAAAGCCTATTTTTTTAGACTCAAACAATTCTCTCCCAAAGAAGAATTTTGCCATTGGCCCTTAAAATACTTTTTCCAGCCACTTATAGCTTGCACCACTCATATAGGCTATTCTGCCCCTTGTATAGTTACTCTGGTCAGAGCACTTTTGGTTGTAAATAACAGAAACCAACTCAGACTATCTCAGGAAGGAGAAAAAACGGTAGCAGGGAGAGTTTGCCTAAAATTCTCTGGATAGGCTGCTCCTTCCATAAATTGGCTCTTTCTCTCATTTAACGCAATTCTGAGTTTGAGTCCCTGACTCTGGCCCTTACTAGCTGTATGCCTGTAGGCAAGTTACTTAACCTCTCTGTACCTCAGTGGCTTCATCTGTAACAAGGGACTATTAATACCTTATACAGCACTTCCTATGTGCCAAACTGTGGTATAATACAAAAAACATATTTGGTCTTTGTCCCTGGTTCTGGCACAGAGCTCCTAAAACCCATGGAATTTCCTGAGTGATAGTAGTGTCTTTTGTTACTCATAACGAGCCCTTTTTGACCATGTCTGAGTATGCTAATGAGATGACTCAGGGTGGGGCCCCTAGATAACTTCAGGATGGAGGCTGGCCACCAGAAAGACCTAACAGGTGAAATGAGAGGATAAGAACTTTCAGCCCCTCTCCCCAATTTCCGGAGAGGGAGGAGGACTGGAGATTGTTTGAGATAAAAATTCTTGAACAGCTAGATTCAAAGAGCTTCTGAATTGGTGAATGCATGCACCTGCACCTGCAGGAAGGGTGGTGCACCCCAACTCCATGGCGACTGAGGCTCTTGTGTCTACACCTTCCCAGACCCATCCTATGTACCTCTTCATCTGGTTGTCCTTTTTTTTTTTTTTTACTGAGGAAGATTTGCCCTGACCTAACATCTGTGCCAATCTTCCTCTTTTTTGTATGTGGGTCACTGCCATAGCATGCCTGCCGACAAGTAGTGTAGGTCTGCACCAGGTAGCGAACCTGGGCCGCCGAAGTAGAGCACGCTGAACTTCACCACTAGGCCATGAGGCCAGCCCCTCATTTGTCTTCTTTATAATGAACTAATAAATGTAAGAAAAGTATTATCCTGAGAACTGTGAGTCATTCTAGCAAATTATTGAACCTGAGAGGGGTTGTGGGAACCCCCTAATTTTTTCTGCCCAGTCATCTGGGCAGAAGTGTGGGAAGTCTGGGCATCCCATTCACGTCTGGCGTCTGAAGTGGGGGCAGCCTTGTGAGAATCAGCCCTTTCACCTTTGGGATCTGATAATAACTCCAGGTAGATAGTGACAGAATTGAATTGAATCGTTGGACATCCAGTTGCTGTCAGAGAATTGGCTTGTGTCAGAAAACACCCCACACAGTCACTGTTTGAGCACTAAGTATTAGCTCAGTCCGTCCTGTTAACAACCTATGAAATACACACTGTTATCATCTGGCTGTGTGTGTGAGTGTGAGTATGTGCATGCTCAGATCCTCTGCTCCTCCTCATCCTTTTCTCTCTAACAAGCTTTCTCAGAACCTTTGTTTCCTCCTAATGTGGCTGTGCACGTGGCTCCTTAGTGGTCACTCCAATACTAACACTACCACCCTCCCCCAAGACTCACAGACTAGAACCTAGAATGTCCTTTGTGTCCCACTTGCTGTCAGGTTCTGTCCCCTGCTACCCCTCCCTGTGGCAATTGTCTACTCTCTTCCCCATCACTCCCCCATTCGTTAAAGACCTTACACCTGGCTCACTGTCTTTCTTTCCATCACTACACTCAGCATCATTACTGATCCCTTCAATGTGTCTTAGATGATCTTTCCAACACTCTATTCTCCCTTAATCTCCTCACCACCAGTGGTCTTTCTGTTCCCTCCCATCTCTGTCATCTACTCTCATCATCTTATTGTATATCGTGTCACCACCATCAATTGTGGCATGTCCAAAAATATCCATTTTGAGTAGCTCTCTCTGACCACTACCTCATATCTGTTCAATTTGCTTCCCACTCCTACATTCCTTCACACCCTCAGAGACCTCTGTTCCATTCTAGGTTCTCCAGTCCATTCATTCATCCCTCTAGGCCATCACCTCCTTCCCTTCTCAGCGTAGAGTCTGTGGTCTGTCACAATAAACACACTTGTATTCACCTTGTCGTTTATAATGATGTTAAAATATCTGTAAGTTCTTTGACAGTTGCATTAGTCTTATTGGGCTGCCATAACAAAATATAGACTGGGTTGCTTAAACAACAGAAATTTATTTTCTTGCCTTTCTGGAGGCTACAAGTCTAAGATCAAGGTTCTGGCCAATTCCACTTCTGGTAAAGGCTCTCCTCTGGGCTTGCAGATGGTCTCCTTCTTGCATGTCCTAACATGGCCTTTCATCCTTTTGTGTGCATGGAGAGAGAGCAAGGGAGCTCTTTGTGTCTCTTCTTATGAGGCACTAATCCTATTGCATCAGGCCTCACTTTCATGAACTCATTTAACCTTAAGAACTTCTTTAGAGGCCCCATCTCCAAAAACAGCCATATTGGGGATTAGAGCTTCAACATATGAATTTGGGGAGGGGGGACACAAACATTCAGTCCATAGCAAAACTTGTCCTTTCAAAATGTGGAGTCTAATTGCACTTCCCTTGAACATGGGCTGGACTTGGTGACTTGCTTCTAAAGAATAGAATGCAGCAAAAGTAATGCAATGTGACCCAAGTCTAGGTCATAAAAGGATAGCTTCTGCTTAGTTCTCCCTCTTGGATTGCTAGCTCTGGGAGAGGCCATATGTTGTATTGTGAGGACACTCATGCAGCCTGTGGAGAGGGTCACATGGAGAGGAACTGAGTCTATTTGCCAACAATCACCTCTGGCTTGACAGTCATGTGGTGCACCATCTTGGAAGCAGATTCTCCAGCCCAGTCAAGCTTTCAGATGACTGCAGCCTCATGACAGATGCCAAGTCAGAACCGCCCAGCCAAGCTGCTTCCAAATTCCAAACTCTATCTCACAGAAACTGTGAGATAATAAATGTCTATTGTTTTAAGCCACTAAATGTTGGGATAATTTGTTTAACAGCAATAGATAACTAATGCAACCATCTTGACCTTCTTTCCTCCCAACCTATGGGCCTAGCAAAACCCCAACACTGGTCAAATTTATCTTTTGCCTATTCCATGCCTGCACTCCAGCTGCTGAATGTGGTCACAAAAAAACACATGACTATGCTGAAAGGTCTCCTTTTAGTTCATGACCTTTAACCTCAGGAGGACCATACTGCTACCCAGCAATCCTACAATCCCTTCCTCAGGCAAGTCACTTTCTTACTCCTTGTGATAACTGTATCACAATCCTCTCTTCTCAGGCCTTTGCAGAACTCTCCCTGCTTCTCACTTTCAGCCAATGATATCACTTTTTTCCCACTTAGAACATAGAAATCAGAAAAAAAAATCCTTATCTTCCCACTACCAAAAATACCACCCTCTAGTATTCATGCTCTCATACTCTGCCTTCCCTCCTCTTATGATGAATGGACCATCTATGTGTCTATCTGAGGCGAGGCACTCCCCTTGTGCTCTAGATTCCTTCTTTACTTGCTTGCTAAAAAGCATAGCTCCAGCATTTATCTGCTCTCTCATCTACATTGTCAAATTTTCTCTCTCTATTGAACCATTCCCATCAGCATACTAATGAGACGTAACTCTCATCTTTAAAAAAGAAAATCCTTGACCCTACCTTCCCCTCTAGTTACTTCACCGTTTGTCTGCTACCAGTTCGTAGTAAAACTTAAAAAAATTGTCTATGCTGTTTCTATTTCCTCACCTCCTATTCTCTGTCACATACGCTCCAAGCAGGTTTGCACCCCTACCATGACAGTGAAACCACCTTCATCAAGGTTTCCAATGACTTCTATGCTGACAAATTCAATAGTCAGTTCTTCCTTCTTATTTGACCCATCAGCAGCCATTTAAGTCATTTGGTCACTTACTTCATGAAACTCTTTCTTTTTCTTCAGTTGCTTCCAGACACCAAAGTCTACCAATCTTCCTCCTACTTCACCAGCTGTTCCTTTTCCATTTTCTTTTCTGGATTCACTTTTCCCCTTTTCACAGGCTCTAAGATTGAAATGCCCTAGGGCTTAGTTCTTGGATAGCCAATCCTCTCCTCTCTTTCCTGCCCTCCCCCTCTCCTCTCCTTTTTATCCTTCCCGCTGGGTGCCTTAGGTAGTCCCATAGCTTTAAACACCATCCATATGCTGCAAGACCTCCTATTTATATCTCTAATCCAGAGCCTCTCCCCTGAGGCCAGAATGAATAAAGGCAAAGTGTGTCTTCAGCTTCCTGCCTTTTTGGCACATTTCTCCCCACCTCTTTGTGGTTTCTCTTTCTTCTCCTGATATCCAGTTTATTCATACTCAAGGGTAATTGATGGGATTAAAACATTAACTAGTGCTCAGCACAGTGCCTTGCACATAATGGAAATATTAATCAAACATAACTAAATTACTCCTTTCAGGGGAACAATATTTACATTTGGCCTAAAGGCAAAGTTATGCCTCTCTACTGATGAAATTTCAGATATAGGCAGATATGGTTTCATCCTAATCAGGCCTGGGATGGAAATGAGGGATGTGTGTGGATTTTTGAGGGTGAGAGGCTTTTCCAGAATCACTCAAATCACGTTGATCACTCGCTCAGTCTGTGTGTAGGATGTACTTGGTGTTTCTCTCTCTTTTGGTCTTGTTGTGGTCAGAATAAGGTAGCCTGGCTGGGCAGCTCAGCAAAGCCCCACCCTGGATTTTAGTTCTTCCTGCCTGGTTGTGGTAGTCCTGTGGTTAGATCACGGCAGTGACAAGCTGTGGATTCATTTTCCACTCAGTTTTTCAGAGAGACCCTGTTCTTCAGCCACTGACTAAACCCTTAACTTGGCCAAAAATAGTGGATAGCCCAGCCCAACGATGCAAGTTAGACCTTGACATTTGACTCAATCATTTTTGAAAGTCTCATGTGTCAGAACCTCCATAAATAAGAGTGCAATCCTCCCTCCCTCTCCTCTCTACTTTACAATGATAAGATGAGACTCAACGAGTGACAATGCTGTGGAAGTCAGAGGCACTGAATCACTCTGGGTCATGTCACCCAGGTAGTGAGGAGAGTTGGGTGAAGGATGTAAACTCTTTTTACAGGGTTCAGGGAAGCAACAAGGGTGGAGGAAGTGAGGGAAGGTGGTAAAGAGTCCCAGGGATCAGCAACAACAGGGACTTGTTACCACCTCAAGGCTAAAGGGGCAAGTTGGGAGTAGTGACCAGATCCCAGGGGCAGCTGCAGATAGGAGAGGGGCTGGGATGGGAGCTTTGGCCAACCATCAGTGCAGCAGAGTGGGAGCTGGCAGAATAAACATCCTGACCTCCTTCTCCTTATTATCTCTTGTCAATGCTTCCCGATGGTCAAACCTAACTAGAAACCAGAGGGGAAGGGAGCCTCTTGGTATAGACCACACAGGTCAGCCTCCTGGATCTCAGAGCAGGGTGGAGAATGGAGAGTGGGGCTGGAGGAGACAATGGAGAATATTCTGCAGACTTGTTCTGAATAACAACTCCAGGACTCGAAGCTATTAGAAGGTAATGCTGTTAAGGTGGATTGTTCATGACCCTCTGTTCCCACTAGCAAAAATAACTAAAGCTGGGTGCTGGTCCCATGGCCTAGTGGTTAAGTTTTGCATGCTTTGCTTTGGTGGCCCAGGTTTGGTTCCCAGGTGCAGACCTGCACCACTTGTAGGCAGCCATGTTGTGGCTGTGAACCACATTCAAAATAGAGGAAGATTGGCACAGATGTTAACTCCGGGAGAATCTTCCTCAAGCAAAGAGAGGAAGATTGGCAACAGATACCAGTTCAGGGTGCATCTTCCTCGGAAAAAAACCAACACAAAACGAGACAAACAAAAAATAACTAAAGCTGATGTTCTACTTCAAGATGCAGTATGTGATGGTTAATTTTATCTGTCAATTTCATTGGGCTAAGGATGGCCAGATAGCTGGTAAAACATTATTTCTGGGTGTGCCTGTGAGGTTGTTTCAACGATTAGCATTTGAATCAGTAGACTGAGTAAAGAAGATCTACCTTCACCAACATGGGCGAGCATCATCAAATCCACTGAGGGCCTGAATAGAACAAAGTGGTGGAGGAAGGGCAAATTCTCTCTCTTTCTTCTTGAGTTGGGAAGTCCATTTTCTCCTGCCCTTGGAATAGGAACTTCTAGTTCTCAGGCCTTTGAACTCCAGGACTTATACCAGTGGCTTTGCAGGTTCTTAGGTCATCGGACTTGGACTGAATTATACCACCAGCTTTCTTGGTTCTCTAGTTTGCAGATGGCAGATCATGGGACTTCTTGGCCTCCATAACCGTGTGAGCCAATTTCTATAATAAATCTCATCTATATCTATATCTGTATATGTCCTATTCATTCTGTTTCTCTGGAGAACCCTGACTAATACATAGTATTAGAATAATCTATATGTATATGAGACTGGAAGTCTGTTCACCCATGATGCTTATGTGACAGGGTTACGATTTATTGAAGTGTGAGTATTTTAAGAAGAGTTCTGGCTTAATAACTTTGAAATAGCCTGATCTTGTGGAATGTAGAATTGGGAGAATGAGTGGGAAGAGAAACTGGAGGAAAAGGGAAAGTACCTGATACAAGAGACTAAATCACTCCCCGTAATACAGAGCTCAGAAAGAGGGGAGACATTTGGGTGCTGGAGAGAGTATGGGAGCTTTTGACATGTAAAAGGCCCTTGGGTAGCTATGGACGTGAGAGAATTAGGGAGGAGAAAAAAGGGCTTTAGAAAAACTTTGCAAAGAATGCATATCTCTTCAAAAGACACAAATGAATAATTGGAGTTCCTTTTAAAATGACTATCAGTTGCTGAACCATGTTTCCTTATGTGAGCCTCCAAGCAGAAGCAGGGCCACAGAAGACCTGTATTTTTATTGGAGTTGCAGTAAAAAACCTTCGGGATGGTCTTGGCAATTGAGGGCTGGCCAGAAACCACTCCACACACCGTACACTCTGTCCTCTGCACAGTAGGCACAAGCCCAGAATCTTCTGAGGACTCAGTTTCCTTCCAAGCTGTCATACCTTACACAGGATCACTGTAAAATGGAAGGGATGACCCTTTTACTCTTTTTGTACAGAGGCCAGAGAGGATAAATAAGTCATGATCACCCAGCAGGCTGTCTAAAGGAGAAAGGAGGCGTATTCCCTGTGTGGCCTGCATTCCACTCGGCTGACTGGCTGCAGATTCAGTTTCCTTCCCTTTCTAGAAAGTGAAAATCCATCTGCCTTTCCCTTCTAAGAAGTTTCAGGCTTTTGCCAAGAGACTGTGTAGGACAAGATCAGAGCCTGAGCATTTACAGAATCATTTCTTTTGACTCCTTAATTCCTTTCTTACTCAGGGGTGGGAGGCTAAGCCCGAGGATGGGACTTGGGGGTTTGAGCATTGAGGTCTGAATTTCCCAGCCATGCAGCACTCCAGCATCAGAGGCTCTGATCAAGATGGGTTGTTTCCCAATGTGGGCTAATGAAATGTGGGGAGAAATTGACTGAGGGCTTCTGGAAGAAGCTTCCACTTTCTTTCATGGGAACTGTCAAAAAAGCAGTTTGTTCTCTCTCCCAAGACGGAATGAAGGTGCATACAGCTTTGGTTCCTGCTGGCGACCACATTGCAACCTTAAAGGCTGAGAGTCTTAGGATGACATTGACACCATGGAGGAGGGTGGAGAGACAAAAAGAAACAAGGCAGAACAGATGGATCAGACCCTGCAGAAAGCCCACCCACCTCGAAATTTTTTACTGTCACAGACCAATAGACAACTTTTGTTGTTTAAGCCAGTTTGAACTATGTTTTCTGCTATAGCAATAAAGACCATCCATCCTCCTGATACCTTCTGGCAGCTCAGATTCCCTGTATCCCAGGCTCAGGAACAGGGAGGCACAGCCTGGTCTGAGAAGATTCCATCCTGACGCAGGTGATGTGTCGATGCTTCACTGGGTTTTAACCTTCTTTCTTGGGGAGGGAGGGAAGATCAGGCACGTTCGTCTCACAGCTTGGGGTGAGGGGGTGATGAGCTCAGTCACTCAGCAAAGGAATGGCTGAAAGGATGCCTCATGTGCTTGAACGTGACCCTTGGGGAGCTCAGAGGGCTTGGGCCGCCAGAAACAGGTGCGGCAAGTATTCTTTGCCTGGAGTTCCTGGACTCCTAGGAGGTCCA
Organism: Equus quagga; assembly: GCF_021613505.1. Lineage (NCBI taxonomy): Eukaryota > Metazoa > Chordata > Mammalia > Perissodactyla > Equidae > Equus > Equus quagga. The sequence continues at coordinate 84,418,373 of NC_060277.1, read as the reverse complement.
TGGAAAGGCATCAGAAAGTCCATGAAACCCTAAAACTGTGTGAGGAATTGTGTGTGTACATTTTCACCGGATTTTCAAAAGGCAAGAATCACTGTTCTGTGTTTAAATGGTATAAAGCTCTCTAAACCCACTTGCCTGGGTTTCCCTTGTCATTAAACAGGAATGACTACTCTTCCTTCTTACTCCCCAGAAAGGATGAACATCTGAGAGATCATAGATGGTAGACAAATCCATTAGATAGAAAAATCTTTTTAAAATTATCAGGGCCTGTGCCAAGCTATTGGGAGAGGAAAGGAGGGAGCATGTCCCGAAGTGAGAAAGTCCGTCTGGAAGGGGAGACAGTCACAAACTTAGGTGAAGGAGAATGATGAAGATCAGACCTGGTCTTTCTATAGGGAATCCAAGTTATGTGGATACACATGAACATGTACCCACATGTGCCTTAAGCCGCGCGTGTGTGTGTGTATATGGGATAGCAATGAACATTTGCATTGTCTGATGGTTTTCAAAGGGTATTTCCATAACATTGCCTCCTCACAGGGGCCATGAGAGCTAGGTCTAACATGTTTCCCCCTGGTTCAGAGAGTGCAGTGCCCAGCGTCCCTCAATAAATGGGCATGCTCTGACCCAAGTTCAAGCGTTCTGTTTCCTCTCCTGGTGCTTTATCTTCTGCATCAGTGGTTTCTAAACCTGACTGATCATCAGCATCACCTGGATGCTTTCCTACAATGCAGAATCTTGGGCTTGGCTCCAGCCCTAGACACTCTGATTCAGTATGTCTGGGGCAAGGCCTGGGTATCTGCATTTTTGGAAGCATCCCAGGTGAATCTGAACACCATTTAGGTTTTTGGGAACAACTGCTCTCTATAAAGAGCACTGTGTGTGTGTGTACACATGTGTGTGCATGTGCCTGCACACACATGTCCTCCTACAGGCAAGGCTAGCAAACCTGTAAAATAAGTAATAGATCTTGGATGCCTCTCATCTCCTCTTTTAGGGGTCTTCTACCCTTTGGCCCTCCTTCCTGATGCCTCATGGTTCTTTTGCTCACCCCTCATCAGATGATAGCTTAGTCCCTTTTAGGGGTTGGCTCATTGTCACAGTAGACTCTTAGGGATGGATAATCATTCAAGTTCAAAAGTAGTAAATCTCTACTGGTAGAATTTCAAGCTTTGGGACAAGCAAATGGATGTGGGAGACGTTTTAGGGAGGGGAGACATCTTATCATGCTGTGTGTGGTTGTGTATTTCCCATGACAGCTCTCCAGCACAGAACTCCCACGTGTATATCATATGTTTGCATATATACCATAAAAATAAAATACCCACAAAACTCTCAGAATGAAAAGCAAACACATATACTGAGCAGGTGGATTTTTAGAGTGTGCAACCTTTTTTAGGGGAAAAAATTATGAAAGCATTTTCAGTGTCAAGTCTCACCACAAGGCATGCTCTTGAAGCTGGAAGAGAGGCATCCAGAAATACGAGTTTGTCATGGAAACGCTGACAGGGCTTCAGCTGAGGGATGCTCACAGGTGCAGCCCAGAATGGCGCAGCCTCTTGCCGCTTATTTACATCCCGGCCCACTGAATGAATTCTCTTTTCCTGTTTCCTGGCCCCTGGAAACTGAGCTGGCCTTCCGGGGACCTGAGGGTTCCTATCAGGAAGGTCTCTGGTGGTGGTTTTCAGATTTCTGGGGCAGGAAATAGAGGGGGGTCTTAGGATCAGTTTCATTTCTGGAAGAAGAGCTCCTGGAGGGAGTACAGAAAGGAATGAGGGGAGGAGGGAAGGAATGAACGAAGGAAGGGAGCAAGGGAGGGAAACGCTGATTCTAAGTGTCAGGCACAACCCTAGAAGCATATAGCCATCATATTCAAGTCTTCATCACCATCAGCTGTAACCCAGTGAGTTATCAAAGCTTATTTCTATGTTACAGAGAAGGAAAGAGGCTGGCAGATCCAGAGTGGGAGCTTACAACCACATCCTTGGGTAGGCTAGGTGGCTGGGTGGTGTAAGGATTGGGAGTTTCCCCTGACCCACCAGTTTTGCTGATGCCGAAAGCCCTCAAGCATGGCACAAAGGCCTTCCCTTGACAAGCAGTGAGAAAGATGGAAAGGTAATTCCTCCTGGGACCATCCTTGGTCCTGTCAAGGGGTAGAATGACCACAGACCTTGTGCTGGGGATAGGCCTTGCTCCGGGGGATACTTGGTCCCTGAGGATATGGGTTCTCTCTTCTTCCCAACTGGGGCCCAGGAGTCCTGGCAGGAGCAAGAGAAGGGCATCAGCTGCTTTAGGAGCCAATAGGCAGGGCCTGAGAGGCTGGGGGAAATGGTTGGGAAAAGGAAAAAGTGGTTTCTGTCTGAGGGAAGTTTCCATCTAGCGGGGAAAGTGTGGTCCTTTAGGGGCTCCCAATCCAATCTGACAAGGGAGGCAGGAGCTCTGAACACAAGGAGTCCAAGAAGGATAAAAGAAAGAAAGAAAGCACAGTCCATGCATTCCAGGGGCTCAGTGTCTGGAGAGAGAAAGACCTGTTTCTTCAACACTGGCCGTAGACTGCCCCACCCCTGACCAAGCATCTCAGGAATCAAAGCCACCAACCCCGCCCTGGACTGTGTCAAGAGCTGGGGTGAGACAGACAGCCCAGCTCTCTCCTATGTGCCTGCCTGTCCTCCGAGCATCCTCCTGCAGCCCTTTCTGTCAGCTGCCCGCTCTGTGGAGGCCTGCAGCTTTGGCCAGGCGCAGCGGCTCTGCTGGGAGGCTGGTTTGCACTCAGGGCTGCTCTGATCGGGCCCACCTTTCCTTCCCCAGCAGGAGCCTTGGGAGCTTGGGAGACATTCCAGGACTGGCTCTGACACGAATTTGCTGTTCAGTGCGCCAGGCGATCAGAGCTGACTCCTCTCCCTTTTCCCTTGGAGGTGTTGATAGTAACAGCAGAGACGAGCTGCCAAGTTGGCAGGAGAACAGAGCGACTGTGCACTGCGGATTGCGGTGGGGGTGGGGGTGCAGCAAGCTGGCGGAGGGCTGGGCCGGAGCCACAGTTTGTTTACCCTGAGATGGAAAGGGTCCCTGCAGTCTCGGCAGCCAGCATCTTGCTCAGGAGGGGAGATTAGAGAGGAAGGCGGAGGCCCCGGGGGAGCCCTAGGGCAGTGGTGTGGGGTGAGGCATCTGGGAGGTTCCCAGGTCTGGGTGCTGCCAGAGTCGGTGGGAGGGGCCTTCTGGCTGGGCCTGAAGCCACCAGGCAGCCTGGCCCCGAGAGGCATGCCGGGCCTCAGAGGCAGGACAGAGATCCACCTTTGTTCCTGCTGTCCATGAAGCAGCTTTGGAGTTTCCAAACAGGAATGGACCTGGGGTGGGGAGCAGGCAAGTTCTGTAGCTTCTTCCTCCACAGAGGACCTTAGAAGGCACCCATGCTGTCAATCAAATAGACCTGGGACCTTGAGCAAGTCATTCAACTTCTTTGAGCCTCAGAGACGAATATCTACTTCAGAGCTTTGTGTGAGGATTCAACAAAGTAGTAACAGCAAAAACTTATCTATTGCTTACTACAAGGCAGACACTCTTCTAAGAGCTTTACATACGTGAAGGCACTTAATCTTCAAACGACTTTATCAGGTGGGTGCTATTATTATTCCCACTTTATTAATGAAGTAACTAAGGCACAGAAAGGGTAAGTAATTATCCAAGGTCACAGAGCTAGTGAGTAGCAAGGTTGGGTTTGAACTCAGTCGTGTGTCACTTAGGCCATGTTCCCAGCCCTTACACAAACTGCCCTCACAGTGCAACAGAGTTCTTAGCACAGTGCTTGGCACAGAGCAAGCATTTAATAAACATTGGCTCTCACCATGACTCCCTGAAAGCAGTTCCAGCAGGGGACCCAGGCTGCTGACATCCTCCCCAGGGACCCCACGGGGCCCTAGGGCTGATTCTCTTCCATCTTTGGTTCACACTACCTCGCTTCTCCTGGGAGCTGGAGCAGTTCCTCCACGGGAGCGAGAGCCACTGGTCTCCCCTGCTCCTTGCTCCTCGGTCCCCTCCTCCCACCTAAGGCAGAGCAGAGCGGAGCAGAGGAATTCTCAGCTTCCTCTAGTTACCATCAGCCTGCAAAGAAAACATAGTCTGCTGCGTCTGCTGCCAGTTCCTCTCTGGTGACAGCCACAACCCATTTGCTCAGCGCCATTCCCAGCCTGTGCTGTTGGTAGAGCTGGGAGCCTAGGGGTGGACCCCAGTGTGCTGCACGAGACCCTGGGCCCGTCACTTCAAGGCTCGGGTTTGAGGGTTGCTCAAAGGGGCAGGCCTGGGCCAAATAATTTCTTGGCTCTAAGGGTTAAGACTGAAGGTTGGTGTGCTGCATTCATAGCCTCTTCTTAGGGTAGGAAGTCCATTGTATGGACATGTTCCCCATATTTGGGGGAGTTCATTAATGCAGTCTGGCAAATTAGTAAGCGGCATTACAAGTCCCCTAAACTGTGCTACTGGCCACCTTTGCCTCTTAGGAGGTTCCAGGGAATGAATCCGTTGCTACTTTCTGGGCAGCCAGAGCTACCTCCTATCAGCTGTGAGACAGCAAACCAGAGCCAGGAGCCTGGATTACCGACTGCTTCCCAGGTCTGAGTTCCTCCCTGGGACAATTAAACCCCAATTATTAGTGCTGGGTGAAAGGAATTGCAGTGTAGATGTCTTAAAACAACACTGTTGTGCTGATATGTGCTAGGAAGCATTGTTGGTATGTTGGCTACAGATTCACCCTCCTAATTGGTTCTTTCAAGTAATGACTGATGGCAGGAGGAGACCAGGTGGGGTTGAGAAGCTGGGGCTGAAATTCTGCCATGGATGACTCAGAAGGAGATGGAATATTCTAAATTTTATACTTAGAACAGAGAAAGCAGGGATATAGTATCTTGTAGTCAGAAACCTTTAATTAAAGGAGTTTTCAGCCCCCAGGGATCAACTGGAGCATGGTGGTCAATAATTACGAATACAGAGGGCTGTCACAACCAGACGACTCCTTTCTCCATGCTAACTACCCAAGCAGCGCTTAAGAATCCTTAGCCATGGGAGTGTTCTCTGTCTGGGCCAGGGAAGCGGAGGGGAAACCGAGGCATCAAACAGAGGAGAGGTCCTGAGGTGTTTCAAGAAACCCAGAAGGCTGACGCCCATCACCACACAGGGCTGACCACCCTCTTGGTCTTTGGATTCCAAAATATTGAACTTCCTTGTTGGAGATTTCCTTTTTCCCACGAGAAGAACATCTCCAGTGATGTAATAGAAGGCAGAGAGAGGAAGGATTGCCTTGCAGTCAACTTACCGGCACGTATCTGTTCTGTAAAGTTACAAGGGTCTTTGTCCATTGCTTCCAGAAATGCATACTCTGTCAGATCCCAAGGGGCCCATTTACAATTGATGACAAGAAGTCGGAGGGGTGAGTATGGAGAGGAGACTCCAGAGGAGTGGGGAGTGACTCCCTTCCTCCTGCTGCTGATCCTGTTTGGTGCCAAGCAATAGTCAGAAATCAGGAGTGGTGAGAAGCAAATGGCCCGGGTGGAAAGGAGAGGGGGAGTTCACCAGGAGCAAGAGAATGAAGGTGAGCAAGAACTCACAGTGAGAGCCCCAGGGGACTGGGAGAAGGGAGTCTGCCAGGAGAGGGCAGGCCTTCCCGGGTAGGGGTGGCAAGCAGACCTCCTTGGATGGGGTACATGGCAGGCCAGCCCAGAGGCAGGGGGATGCTCAGGATGACCTGTAAGATTCCTTCCCTCTGGAGGCCTCTGTAGAAATCCAGAATGGGTGAGCAGAAGTGGCTCGAGGTTCGATTTTCCTGAAGATGCCCTGAGCTGGAGGAGACAGGCTGCGTTGACTCTTCATTTATTTATGAGGCTATCGATTATAATGCAGCTTTTCCACAGGATCCTGAAGTAGCTGTAGTTGGGAGAAGAAACCTCTTACCAGTTAGCTTCCTTTGCCCCGGAGAAGTCGGGCACTCGGAGAGGCTGTCCCCCTCCCTCCCCGCGTTCTCCTCTACCCATCACTTTTGCAGCCCTCACCCCTGAGCACCCTGAGGGTTGGGAGCTTGGACAGCCCTCTACTTTCCTCTTTTTAAAAAATTTTTTATTTTTCCTTCTTCTCCTCAAAGCCCCCGAGTACAACATAGTTGTATATTTTATTTGTGGGTCCTTCTGGTTGTGCCATGTGGGACACCGCCTCATCATGGCCTGATGAGTGGTGCAAAGTTTGTGCCCAGGATCCGAACTGGTGAAACCCTGGGCCAGCGAAGCAGTGCACGTGAACTTAATCACTCGGCCAGGGGGCCAGCCCCTCTACTTTCCTCTTTTCTCAGGTCTGGCTGTTCTGGTTTCTCCCAATATTTAGGACACACTTCAGCACCCCCAATCCTAACAGCAGGGCATTGCTTAACTCATGTGCAGACATTAAATTTCTGAGCTGGGGAAGACCTCCGAGATCTTCGCAGCAAAACCCTTTTGTTTTACTGAGAAGAAACAGTGGCCAAGGGGAAGTGATTTCCCCAAAGTTGCACAAAGCCAGAGTCACAACCTGGACAAGAATGGAGGCTTCCTGATCCCCCCAGGCGAGGACCCTTTGCACTGTACCACGTTGCCTCCATATCTGACCCTTCAACCCAGGGTTGGGGATGCCCCTGAACTAGGAATCACTCTCTGGGACCCTTGCCCCCTTTTACAGTCTCCCTGTAGGGCCTCTTCTTAGTTGTGTGTTGTTTTTTTTTTCCCCTCCCCAAAGCCCCAGTATATCCTAGTTGTAAGTCCTTCTAGTTCTTCTACGTGAGCTGCCGCCACAACATGGCAACCGACAGATGAGTGATATGGTTCTGTGACGGGTAAGCAAACCCAGGCCACCGAAGCAGTGAGAGTGCTGACCTTTAACCACTAGGCTGTCAGAGCTGGCTCTCTCTTTTGTTGTTTTGCACTTGATGAAATCTTTGCTCTCAGTCTGCCCCAGTCCAAAATAGGATTGAGGAGGGTTTGTATAGCCCCAAAGAAAAATAGAGGCTAGTGATAACGACTACAAACCTGATCGGACTCACCTGGCCTTATCCACCCTCCATTCCCACCTACCCCCCATTGGCCACCTTTCCTGAGGCCTCCCCCAGCCTCTATGTCCCAACATCAACCTTCAGGTGGGCAGAGATGCCCATGTCTAGTCCTTGTGAAAGAAGTTGGCTCTTCTCCCTTGGCCCTCATTCTGGGGCTCAGTCTTCCAGATCATTGGGAATAGGCCTTTCCATGTGGGCAGAATCCAGGAGACAGGCCAACATTACACCAAGCCCCAAGGGCTGGCTCCCCCTCTTTGGAGACCCTGAAGTTTGGCCCAACTGAATGTGGCTCTAAAGATGAGGACCACTGCCTAGGGTAAGTGGGCCCTCTGCCCTATCAAGGTTGTCTATGTCATTATACTCCTTAAATTCCTTTTGGCATTCAGTGTTTCAGAATTTAACCCTAACCCAATTTACTGGCCTCACTCTCCTCTTTCTTCCCTTCTCATAGGCTATATACTGTAGCCAAAAGGAATTCCATGTGAGCACCATATTTTCTTCCTGTGCCCCTATTGTTCTAGAATGCCCTACCCTCCTGCTCCACATGTGCAGAAAACCCATGTTCTATGCCACTTTCCCTGATTACGGCAGCTGACATTCATTGAGTATCTACTATGTGGTGGACTCTGTACTCTATCCTCATAAGAACCTCCAAATTCTCCCCATTTCTCTGTAGGATTACACAGTAAGTAGCAAAGTCAGGATCTGAACCCAGGCCTGTGGTCTCCAGAGTCCATACTCTTAGCCACTATAGTATATTGCCTCAAGAAATAGCTAACCTTTCCAAAATTATCTTTCTCTTGTCTAGGATTTTATCTGCACTTTCTGTATCACACATCACCTTTTGATTTTTTACTGTAACTACTTATATCATATACCCTAACTTCCTCACTAGACTGTGAGCTCTTGAAAAGTAGGAGCTGGGTCACATTTCGTGCTAGCACATGGCAGGGGGCCATTAAATGTGTTTGGGATGAAGGAATGAACACATGACTGAATGGATTTGAATCATAGCGAGGTCTAATGTCTGCCCAGGGTGGATAGGGAGTTGGAACTCCCTTTTCTGAAGAGCCCTAAGCTTCACATTTCCTTTTTAAAGGCACCATGGGAAACGAAGGGAAGGGAAGCGTTTCATAGATGAGTGAGAATAGGAACGCAAACCCCTGCATGTCTGTAATTACAGAGCCTCTTCGTGCTGGCTGCTGCTGGCAGCATGCTGGGGAATGTGTTTTCAATTCTCCAGGTTGGGAACTGCAGGTACTACCGATTGCTTTGTGTGGTCTGACATGGCTGTAAAGGGATGAGAGAGAAGAGGATAATAAAAGCCGTGAGCAATGGCTTTGCCAGGTGCAGGGTCTGCCCCAGAGCAAAGGCCTCCAGCATGCATCCCACCTTCAAGACCCACTTTGGGAAGGCAGAAGGGAGTCCAGCTACCCTTTCTGTGCCGGACTCTTTTGGGATCAGGGACTCCACACAGAGCAGCACATGGCAGGGTGGTCTCTGGCTGGGTTAAGGGCAGCGTCAATCCACTGGGAGTCCTTTCAAGTTGAGAAGGGGCAACCACAGGCTCTAAGGTGCAAGGCACTAGGCAGAGGACATGGAGTGTAGGCATCCTCTACGGAGGGTGTGTGTTGGTGTGTGCGTGTGTGTTCATGCTTGTCTGAGCGTGTCAGAAGCAGTGAGGGGGCCCGTAAGGGGACTGTGTTTCTTTCGGGGCCCTGAGATTCCCTGCTGGGCCCACTTTCTCCGAGGCTCTGTTCAAGACTCAGCTTTTCTGGTCCAAGTTTAGAACGGGCAGATCACGCTACTGGGCCATGGCTGGGAGGATGATTTCCAGCTCTGCCTTTATGTAAACCCACTTGTATTGAGAGACGGTGGGCTCCCACCCACCACTCCCAGCCTCATTCCTACAGTGTATCTTCATCTCCTGTCCAAACAGAGCGGCCTAAAAACCTTGCCTTTGCATGGTACTTTTATTCTGATACTTATATTTTCAAAGCCCATTTACAACTACTATTGCCTTCCATTCTTACAATAGCTCCTCCAGAGGTGAAGAAAGCTGATTCTTTTGATTATAGATGAGCAATTGAGGCCCACAGAGGCTCTGTGACTTGTATCGGGTCACACAGCAAGTTTGGGACCCGCTCTCTGCCTTCCTGACTCCAAGTTATTTCCTGTCTTTAGCTCTGGGTCCCCATCCCCCCATCTCCTTCACCTCCTGTGTCCTGAAAGGAAATCTTCACAAAGAGGCTTGCACTTCATTAGCAACATGCACATGAGTGCTCTTGGTGGTGGGTAGACAGCAATTCAAGACAGGCACCCTCCTTATCTCCTTCCCCCATTCCTACCCACCTAACCCTGACTGCCCCCCCCCCCCCCAGGAGGAAGCTCAACTCCAGCAAGAATCCTCAATATAGCTCTTCCTGAAAAATTGGGGCACATGCCAGGGAGCTTTCCTGGGAGGAGAGTTGGTGCTGTTTGCCCTTCTTGGGAAGGAGGGAGAGACAGTGCTGGCTGGGTCTCCGTACACGGGCCTGTGCGGGGCCCGGAGCAGGCCTGAAGACAGGGCGATGTGTTACAAGTTTCCCTTTGCCTCATCTCCCAAACTGGGAACCTAATGGTCACTGGGTGGCCATTTCTTTGAGACTTAGAAGTCATCTAGTCTGGCTCTACCCTCCATCTGAAACTTTGTTTATCTGGCTTTGGGGTGAGTCATTCATTGATTCATTCATTGATTCAGCAAATACTTGTTGACTACTGACCACGTGCTAGCCTTTGCTCTAGATGCTGGGGATACCACAGTGAACAAGACAGGCAAGAATCCGATCAGTCTGGAAAAGGACGCAGTTAGTTGGCACACTGTTATTTGGAGGTGGGGTTGGGTGAGGTCAGGATAGAGAAATAATAGGAGCTCAGAGAAGCAGGGTAGCTGGGAAGCCTCCTGGGGAAGAGGCATGTCTAAGCTGAAGCTGGAAAGATGAGTGGAGCATTAAGCCACCCAAGAGGGGGAAGAGTGTTCTAGGCACGGGGAATAGCCTGTGAAGGCCCAGAAGCTAGAGAGCACCTGGTACATTTCAGGAACTGAAAGAAGTGCAGAGGGCTGGAGTGTAGCATGCAAAGGGCAGGCAGATGGAGGAGGTAGTAAGAGGTGAGGCTGGGGCTGGGTCATGGGGGACTCGAAAACCACATTGAGTGGAATGAACTTTATCCTAAAGACAACGATAAACCCCTGAAAGGTTTAAGATGTGTGATATATTCAGATTTGTATTTTAAAAAGATCCTTTTTGCTTTCTGTGGAGTGGCGCTGTTCAATAGAAATATAGTGAGAGCCACAAATGTGAGCCACATTTGTATTTTAAAATTTTCTAGTAGCCACATTAAAAATGTAAAAATAAGCAGGTGAAATTAATTTTCTTTTTTTTGAGGAAGATTAGCCCTGAGCTAACTGCTGCCAATGCTCCTCTTTTTGCTGAGGAAGATTGGCCCTGAGCTAACATCTGTGCCCATCTTCCTCTGCTTTATATGTGGGACGCCTACCACAGCATGGCTTGTCAAGTGGTGCCATGTCCTAACCCGGGATCCGAACCTGTGGACCCTGGGCCGCTGAAGCGGAACGTGTGAACTTAACTGCTGTGCCACCGGGCCGGCCCCGTGAAATTAATTTTAAAGAATATATTTTATTTAATTAAATATATCAAAATTATCATTTAACATATAATCAATAGAGAAATCTTAATAAGATATTTTACTTTTTCTTTATATTAAACCTTCAAAATTCAGTGTGTAATTTACACTTACAGTGCATCTCAATTTGGACTAGCTGCCTGTTTTTTTTTTTTTGAGGAAGATTAGCCTTGAGCTAACATCTGCTGCCAATCCTCCTCTTTTTGCTGAGGAAGGCTGGCCCTGAGCTAACATCCATGCCCATCTTCCTCTACTTTTTTATATGTGGGACGCCTACCACAGCATGGCTTGCCAAGTGATGCCACGTCCGCACCTGGGATCCAAACCGGCGAACCCCGGGGCGCCAAAGCAGATTGTGCACACTTAACCGCTGTGCCACCAGGCCAGCCCCTGGACTGGCCACCTTTTGAGTGCTCAACAGCCGTATGTGTTTAGTGGCTACCGTGTTGGATTGTGTAGATGAAGAGACTGCATTTGAGAGGAACAAGAATGGCAAAGCTGTTGCAGTTGACCTGGAAGAGTACAGCGGCCTGGGAATAGCGACAAAAGGACAGATTTGAGATGTGATTCCCAGGTTGTCATACTGGGTCTGGACTTAACACCTCTGGATTCCTTTTATGTGAAGGAGAAATAAACTCCTACTTTGTCTGGGCTATTTTACTTGGGATTTTCCTTCTACTCACAGCTGAACCTAGTTTTAAGGAATCTATCACCTAAATGGAAATGTCCAATTGACAGATCTGATGGGTTTAAATAAGGAGACAGGTCTGAGAAAGCTACATATAGATTTGGGAGTTCTCAATCCATAGTTGGTCTTTGAAGCCATGGCAACCTATGAGATCTCTAGGGAGAATGGTCTAGTGAGAAGAGAAAAGGATCTAGAACAGAACTCTGAGGAACACCAACACTGGATGGGCAGAGGAAGAGAATCCTGCTAAGGACACCGAGAAGGAGCCGCCAGGCAGGTAAGAGGGAACCAGGGAAGTGCTGCTCCACAGAAGCTTATGGAGGAGAGAATCCCAGGGAGGGGGTGATCAGCAGTGGTAAAGGCAGCTGTCTCTGTGGCTTATGCTTGTGAATGGCATCATAGAGCCTGAATAAACCAACTTCGGCTTCTGTCGCAGCCCCAAATTCCACCAAAGGCTGGTCATGTCATCCTCCTGCTCAGTGCCCTTCACTGGGCTCCCAGTTTCTTAAAAAGTTCTAGCACATCCTTTAGGCCCCTCCAAAGTCTGGTCCTAGTTTTTCTGTCCAGCCTGTTCCCTTCCCCAGCACACTCTGTCCCTGCAGGCCTGGTTTCCTACCATTCCTTGCCTTGGCTTGTGTGCTTCTCTCTGACTAAAGAACCCTCCCTCCCTCCCTTTTCTTTTATCCCCCAAATCCTACCATGTTTTAAGACTTAGCTCAAATGCCAACTCTTCTGTTCCTTGATTCTTCCAGACTGACTAAGTTGCCCCCCAACCCCATGCCCCCCATGAGTACTTTGCTCACTCTTGATCACAGCCCCCAGTTTAGTCTAGCCTGTGTTAAAGTGAGCTGCATACACGTGAGTAGAAGGTAAGCTTGGAGAAGTCTGAGGCTGCTTCTGGCTACTCATCCCTGTTCCTTTTGGTGCCTTCCACAGAGCTTGAGAAGATGTTTAAGAAATGTTTACGGATTCAATGGAATTGTTTTCCCTCACAGCCCCCAAGTAATAATGTGGTCTCAGTCTTCTTTGTCATGTCACTACAGGGGTTGCGGGGATGAGCGAGGCACTAAAATAGAGAGAAACTTGGTTTAGAGGGAAATAGACAGGAGTTGAGTTTGAATACAGCTTCTCAAAGAAATAGTCCCAGTCTGAGCTTCCTCTGACCTAAGCAGCTTACATCATCTGAGTGCTCAAGAACCACCTTATTGGGGCTGGCCCTGTGGTTGAGTGGTTAAGTTTGTGTACTCCGCTTCAGCGTCCCAGGGTTTTGCCAGTTAGGATCCAGGTGCGGACATGGCACCGCTCATCAGGCCACGTTGAGGCGGCGTCCCACATGCCACAACTAGAAGGACCCATAACTAAAATATACAACTATGTACTGGGGGGATTTGGGGAGAAAAAGCAGAAACCCCCCCCCCCAAAAAAAGATTGACAATGGTTGTTAGCTCAGGTGCCAATCGTTATATATATATAAAAAGCACTACCTTATTAATAGAAAAGCAGTAGAAAAAATTAATGAAATTAAAATTGTTTCTTTGAAGAGATGAACAAAATTGACAATCTTTAGCTAGACTGATCAAGGAAAAAAAGAAGACGCAAGTTACTAAAATCGGGAATGAAAGAAGGGACATTACTACAGACCTTAAAGAAATAAAAAAGATTATAAAGGAATAATAAGAACAACTATATGCCATCAAATTAGATAATCTAGATAAAATGGACAAATTTTTAGAAAGACACAAACTACTGAAACTATTTCAAAACAATCTAAATAAACCTAAAAGAAGTAAAGAGATTGCACTAGTACAGTCTGTGCTGCATGACAATGTTTCACTCAACGACAGACTGCATATGCAATGGTGGTCCCATAAGATTAGTACCATATAGTCTAGGTGTGTAGTAGGCTATGCCACCTAGGTTGTGTAAGTGCACTCTATGATGTCTGCACAATGACGACGTCGCCTAATGACACATTTCTCAGAATATATCCCTGTCATTAAGGGACACGTGACTGAGTTTTAAAACTTCCCACAAAGAAAATTCCAGGGCTAGATGGATTCACTGGTGAATTGTACCCAATGTTTAAAGAATTAATGCCAATCCTTCATACTCTTCCAAAAAATAAAACAGGAGGGAACACTTTCCAACTCATTCCACGAATCCAGTCTTACCGAGATATCAAAACCAACAAAGACTTCACGTGAAAACTATATGTCAACATTGCTTATGAATATAGATGCAAAAATCCTTAACAAAGCAAAACGGACACAGCAACATATAAAAAAGATTATACATCATGACCAAGTGGGATTTATCACAGGAATGCAAGATTGATTTACTATTTGAAAATCAAAGTAATACATCATATTAATAAAATAAAGGACCAAAACCACATGACCATCTCAATAGATGCAGAACAAGTATTTGGAAAAAATTCAATACCCTTTCACGATAAAAATACTCAACAAACTAGGAATAGAAATGAACTTCTTCAACTTGATAGAGAACATCTACAAAAACCTCACATCTAACACTAGACTTAGTGGTGAAAGACTGAAAGTTTTCCCCCTACGATCAGGAAAAAGACAAAAATATCTGTTCTCACCAATTCTATTCAACACCATACTGAAAATTCTAGCCAGGAAAATTAGGCAAGAGAAAGGATTAAAGGGCACTGAGATTGGACAGGAAGAGGTCAAACTATCTCTATTCGTAGATGATATGATCTTGTACACAGAAAATTGTAAAGAATATATACACACTACTAGGGATTAATGAATGAGATCAGCCAAGTCGCATAATACAATATACAAAAATCAATCGTATTTCTATCTACTAGCAATGAACAATCTGAATATGAAATTAAGGAAACAATTCAATTTACAATAGCATCAAAAAGAATGAACTACTTAGGAATATATTTACCAAAAGAAGTGCAAGACGTGTACTGAAAATTATAACACATTATTGAAAGAAATTAGAGGAGATCTAAATAAATGGAAAGAAATCCTATGTTTATGGATCAGAAAACTTAAAAGTTGTTAAGATGGTAATACTGCCCAAGTTGATCTGCAATTTGACACAATCTCTCAAAATCCCAGCTGGCTTTTCTACAGAAATTGGTAAACTGGTCCTAAAAGTCATAAGGAAATGCAAGGGACCTAGGGTAGGCAAAGAATCTGGAAAAAGAAGAGCAAAGTTGGAGGACTCACATTCCAGATTTCACAACTTACTACTAAGCTACGGTAATGAAGACAGTGTGGTACAGGCACAAGGATATATATCAATGGAATAGAATTGACAGTCCAGAAATAAGCTCTTATATTTATGGTCAATTGATCTTTGATAAGGGTTTCAAAACAATGCAGTGGTGAAAGAATAGTCTTTTCAAACTAAAGATGTGGGACAATTGGATATGTATCTACATGCAAAACAATTAAGTTAGACCCCCACCTCACCTCATACACAAAAGTTAAACAAAATGGGTCATTTAGCAAGAACTAAAACTCTTAGAAGAACATAGAAGTAAATCTTTATGATCTTGGGTTAAGCATCGATTTCTTGGATATGACATCAAAAGCACAAGTGACAAAAGGAAAAATAGACAAATTGGTCTTCAGGAAAATTAAAAATGTTTGTGCTTCAGAGGTCACCACCAAGAAAGTGAAAATACAATCTGCAGAATGGGAGCAAATATTTGTCAACCATATCTCTGATGACGGTCTAGAATCCAGAGTAGATAAAGAACTATTACAACTCAATAATAGAAAGAAAAATAACCTAACTAAAACATGGGCAAAGGATCCGAGTAGACATTTCTCCAAAGAAAATATACAAACTGCCAATAAACACATGAAAAGATGCTCAGCCACCAAGGACATGCAAATGAAAACCACAATGAGATACCAATTCACATCCGCTAGGATGGTTATAACCAAAAAGACAGATAATTACAGGTGTTGGTGAGGATATGGAGAAATTGCAACCCTCATACACTGCTGGCAGGAATCTAAAACGGTGCAGCTGCCTTGGAAAACAGTCTGACCATTCCTCAAAAGTTTAAGCATAGAGTTACCATAAAACCCAGCAATTCCACACCTTGGTGTCTATCCAAGAGAACTGAAAGCATATATCCACACAAAAACTAGTCCATGAACATTTATAGAGGCATTATTGATAATAGCTAAAAAGTAGAAATAACCCAAATGTCCATCAACTGATGAATGGATAAACAAAATGTAGTATGCTCAAACAACAGAATATTAACCAGCCATAAAAAGAAATGAAGTACAGATTGATGCTATAACATGATTGAATCTTGAAAACATTATACAAAAGACCATATATTTTATGATTCCATTTATATGAAATGTCCAGAATAAGCAAATTCATAGTGACAGAAAGTAGATTAGTGGAGATTGCGGAGAAATAGGGGAGTGACTGCCAATGAGTACGGGGTTTCTCATTGGGATGATGCAAATGTTCTAAAATTACATAGTGATGACGGTTGTACAACTCTGTGAATATACTAAAAACCACTGAAATGTACACTTTAAAAAGGTGAATTTGATGGTATGTGATATACCTGTGGTATATACAGATATATGTGGGATAGCTCCATAAAGCTGTTATACATATAAAAAGAGAATTACCTTATCACATTGAAGTAAGGTGGGCCTCCATTTCCTAGTGGAAAGATAAAAAAAAGTTCTCGCCAACTGGAATATACCACAATATGCCTGACAAGGCAAAGTTTTCCTCGAAAATTGTCCTCAAAAAAGAAGGCAAAGTAGTGCAGACCTCAATTTTTAGGGCTCTGCTCACCATTCCTCACCTCCCTCTCCAGGATTGAGGGTGAGAGAGCATAGTGTATGTTTTTATGACAGTAGAGACAAGGATCTCCCTCGTAAATAATCTTGCCTCCCACTCTTGAGGCTGTCCAAGAATAGACATCTGTGGTTTCTGCCTGCCCACCACCCATTCTCTTGTTTCTTGTAACTGCTTGTGGATTGTCCTACTGTCAGCTATTACTTCCTTAATCTCAAAAGGTCTGGCAGACGGCCCTTCAATTCTATGGCCAAAAGGTGGACTTGTGACCCAATCTGTCCAATTAGACACCTTTCTTTGGGAATTTGAATTAATAATGGGGCGACTCAAAGAAACCTGGTGATTTGCCCCACTCAGATGCCCAGAGGAAACTGTTCTACGGTTCCTGCTCCGTGGTAAAGGGAGCTATTCGGGTCCCGTTTTTTTCTTCAGGTATTTTTTGCACCCAAAAACCCTAACTTGGTCTTTTGTATGTTCAAGGACTGACAAATTCCATATCATTGTCTTGGTTCTCCCATGGAAAAGGCAGGGTTCCTCAGGATTGTCCGGACAATGAAGGAGGAAGGCTCCTAAATTATGAGCAGTCATGACCTAGAATCCACTACTGCCATTGGAACATCTTCTCTTTGGTTCTTTCTTGGTGACCATTTGCTCTTATTTATTTATTTTTTTTTTTGAGGAAGATTAGCCCTGAGCTAACATTTGCTGTCAATCCTCCTCTTTTTGCTGAGAAAGACCGGCCCTGAGATAACATTCATGCCCATCCTCCTCTACTTTATATGTGGGACGCCTACCACAGCATGGCGTGCTAAGCAGTGCCATGTCCACACCCAGGATCCAAACTGGCGAGCCCCAGGCCGCTGAAGGGGAACGTGCGCACTTAACCTCTGCACCACCGGGCCGGCCCCGTGCTCTAATTTTTCAATTGAAGCTCTAAACATTCACTGAATCTTAACTACATCAAGACATTTGTTAGTTGAGGGAGTACAATGATGAACAAAATGACATCCAACTTTGGTGGGTGCTGGGAACGTACAGACATGCTCTCTGAATTCTGACTCCGTGGACCAGAGAGAAGGAGCAGAAAAGGAGGACATTTAAGCTTGGCTAGAGGTACAGGCTCCCGGTCTGAGAAATTTCTCTGACCTACAGGGAAGGTAACCTTTCTGATGGGGTATTGAAATCAAGGAATCATAGACTTTAGGGCTGACAATGACCTTATAGATTATCCAGTCCTACATTTTCCAGATGAAGAAATCCAGATTCTGAGAGGTCGAAATGACTTACTAGAGCCAACTGGGCTTAGGACTTCTCTGACTCGCAGTTCAGTGCTTATGTCACTAGCTCTGGTCACACGGTTGACCTTGGCTGGCTCTTCTAGGTTTCAGGGGACTTGGGAAGGAGGAGCGGCAATACTGGGGGCTTGGTAAATGGTTGCCTAGGGAAGCATGTCTTGCACAGTCACCAAAGAAATCAGCAAGGAATTGTGGCAGATTCCAGTAGTTCGAGTCACGTTACTTTCTTCCTTAGGTTTTCACACTAGACACTTAGCAGAGGGGACTGACACCAGGGTTTGCACTGCAACGAGAGTGTCAGTGTGTGTTTTTCCCACCCTTCTCCATCCTCCTGGAGCCCTTTAAGCAAGTCAACTGCTAAAGGGCTTGGTGAAATGACCTTTGTCACCGCCATGCTCTCTTTCCTCTGAGTGACCCAGTCAGCAGCGAGGGCGAGCTCTTGATTGTCTTTACCTGTAATGTGTCAGGATATCAGTCAAATATCCAGAGAGTGTGTGAGGAAGCAATCAATTCAGAAATCAGGTTTGGACTTTCCCCAGGGCTGACAATGATTTACCTCAGCTAGCAACTTGCTCTGAGCAGAAGGGCCCAGTGCAAATAGCACACATTGCTGGTTCTAGAGAGAGAGACAGGAAAGCCCAGAAATGGTTCTCTGGGTGGAGGAAGAGATAGAGTGTCCTTCCAAGCTGTATTTTTCAGCCATCAATGGGCACGATCAGTTTAACTAATACTTACAGAGAACTTCCCATGTCCCGGGAACTGTGCTAGGTCCTGCAGCCCACACCTAAATAAGACATGACCCCCTGTCTGCAAGGAACTACAGACTGACAAGTTTGATAGAATGCGGTCAGTGATGAGCCCTGGACGTTACCGAAGCACAGAAGAGGGAGATGCATCCTACCTGGGACTCAGGGAAGGCTTCAGAGAGGACCCCCAAACAAAGGAGTTAGCCAGGAAAGAAAGCTGTAAGCCTCACAGGCAAGAGAACCACATGAACAAAGGTGTGGAATCTGGATTTGGGGAAAACGGATGGTGTTACTAGAGCAGGAGGAGTGAGATGGGAAGTGTGGGCAGATAAGGCAGACAAGGCAGACAGGGTAAATTACTGGAAAGAGCATGGTCTTTTTTCTGAGCAGGGAAGAGGGAAGTGCCCGGAAGTTCTGCATTTTAGATAGATCACTGCAGTGTGGATTTGGGGAGGAGGAGCCAAGAATGGGGGCAGGGAACCAGCTGGAAGAGATGATGAGTACCTGATGCAGGGTATTCATAATGAAATGAGGCGCTCAGGGCTGGCCCAGTGGCGCAGCGGTAAAGTTTGCACATTCTGCTTCTCGGCGGCCCGGGGTCCACTGGCCCAGATCCCAGGTGCGGACATGGCACCGCTTGGCAAAAGCCATGCTGTGGTAGGCAGCCCACGTATAAAGTAGAGGAAGATGGGCACGGATGTTAGCTCAGGGCCAGTCTTCCTCAGCAAAAAGAGGAGGATTGGCAGTAGTTAGCTCAGGGCTAATCCTCCTTAAAAAAAAGAAAATGAGGCGCTCATAATGAAGGAGGTATGGACTGGACAAATAGCCAGGAGGTGGGTGATGGTGGAAACGATGTGGGTAAGGGAGAGACACAAATCTAGGGAGCCTCGCAGGGTTGACTTGGTACCTGGTTGGATAAAGAGGCCATGGACTGAGATAAAAAATACAGGGAAGAGAAAGAAGTCTGGAAGACAGCTGTTAATGATAGCTAACATTTATTACTCACTTCTATGGACCGGCATTGTGCCAAGAGTTTCTCATGCATATTCTCATAACTCTATGAAGTAGATATTATTCTCCATTTTCAGATGAGGAAAATGAAACTTTGAGATACTGAATAGCTTAGCCAGATCTGCACAGCTGGTGGAGGGTGGAAAGAGATTAGAATCCAGGCATTCTGGCTCCAGGGCGAATGCTCTTAACCACCAAGCTTTATATGTGTGTACGTGACGAGTCTGAAGAGCCTGTGGGACACCACAGTGGAGAGGTCCAGGACTTAGGGGAGCCCCCAGGGCCCAGATCATGGTAAAAATCACAAATATGGATGTAACTACCCAAGTTGAGCAGAGACCGGAAGCACAGAGCCCTGGGGAACCCTGATGTTACAGGAAGTAGCCAGAGGGTAAGGGGCCCACAGATGAGAGAAAAACAAAAGTCCCCTCGGATTTTTGTCTGAAGACATGGCTCTGCTATCTGGGCAATCAGGAATGGTGTGGTGGCATCAAATAAAAATATCCACCAAGTTAAGCCGACATATTAATCATAACAGTTGCTATGTTGCATAGTAATTATCTTAAACGGTAAGCATTTCACATAAATAGCAGTAATTAGTATAGCACAAGTTTCCCAAACTGTGTCCTGTGGAATAGAAGTTCCTGGAGATGTTAATAAATGTTTGGGAAAAAAAGGGCTTTGGAGTCAGATAAGCTTAGGAAACGTTGGTATAATCTAGACAGAGCGCTGAACCCCTGGTTTACACTTTTTTTGTCTTTTCTCTGTTAGGAGGCAGGATAGTAGAATGGCTAAGAGGACAGCCACAGGAAACAGACAGCCTGGGGTTGAATCCTGCTGCTGACAAGCTGGGTGATCTTGGGCAAGTTACTGAACTTCTCTAAGCAGTAGTTTCCTCATCTATGTAGGGGGATAGTAATATGCTCACTGAGATTGATCCAGAGAGTAAATGCAATAATACATTTAAAACACTTAGAAGAGAACGTGGCACAGAGTGAGGGCTCCATAAATATCAATTATTTTCTATAAACCATACTATAATATTAAGTCTCCCTTGATATCCTATAGTGTTTAGTCCTTGGCACACACATTTCACACACACACACTGATAACACCCATATTTCTTAAAAGTCAAAAGTCTTGGTTCTGCTCCTGGTAGCTGAAGTTCTCTGTGCCCCTACCTCCACTCCACCACAGCCCAGGACTGGGAATGACCCAACTCTTGCCCTACTCTACTCTAGGGAAGGGGGCAGGGAAAGGGAGGATTTATATCCTGACAGCATGGCCTTGGAAGGACCACTGCTAGTGCACACTCGAAAAGGGTATACACCTTCTGGGTGGACACTGGTCTGAACCAGGGCGCAGAGCTTAGCAAGTGGAGTGCAGGCTGTATTCTGCATGCCCTCACCTGCTCCCTAGGCTGAACGCCATTGTACAATGAACAACCTGCACAACCATACATGGCAGTTCTGACCTTCAGGCCATAGCAGGGGCTGGAAGCTAATGACCATCAGAGAAAGAGGGTCCAAGTTCTCCTCCCAGTAGTCCATGAGATTAGCTCTCCACAAGCCCTAAGTGGATAAAGCATACTTCTTCTCTTCCCTCCCTCCCCACTTGTGCCCCACCCCCCATTCATTCACAGAGAGCCTGACCTCAGAATACCCTTGGTGTGAGGGGTACCTCAGGCTTTGCCTATTTTTCTGAAATCCACTGTTTGAGGTTGGGAGATGACAGAGCTGTGGAAAGCAGAAGCGGGAGGGGATGATTTTCTAGGTTTCCCCTGACACATAATGAATACTAAATTATGATGCTTCAAACCACAGCAGGTCAGGGCCAGACCAAGTCTGACTTCCTGACCAACGTTTGGGACAGTGAAGGGAAAACGATGGGAATGGGAACTTCTTAATCCTCACTGTGTGGCCCAAATGTTTGGCTCCCAATGAAGACTCACCACCCCTAAAGGTCAACACTTCCTTTGTGAGACAGAGGGGAATCAAAAGGCAGAGTTTCCTGTTCTCTGGAGGTGGGTAGGGTGGAGTGGAGGGCAGGCACACTCCCACAGCCTCTTCAGCCACTGGAGAGGCTGGGCTACTGCCTAGAAGCACCGCTGTTCAGCCTAGATGCCAAGTCCAGGCCCGACCTGTGGTGATCTGGCAAGGGCTTTCCCCGTTCTGCATCTTGGTTCTCTCCTTTACAAAGGGAGGAACATGAACGGGCCGAATTTTAAGGCTCCTTACAGCTCTGACATGCGATGGTTCGCACTTCTAGGGGGTTCTATTCACTTCCCCTCTAGTCCTGTCTAGACAGGTGGGGGCAGACTGACCAGATACGGCTTACTCTCACCATCCCAGGGGCCTGTGTACCGAAGACGAACCTCCTTTCTCACAATTGTGCTTAGGGTCTGCCTCCATCGCTCTTGAAGACGAATAGCAGCTGGGGCCCCAGCTGGGAGTTTAGGTCGCATGTCCTTGAGACTCTGGAACAAAGACTGAGCTGGATGGGGAAGGGACCTTCCATGAATGTGAGGGGAGGGGAGCCCTGGGGCTCTTTATGCCTTTACCTCTCAGTAGGGGGGCAGTTCCTTTCCTTCCCACAGATTTGAGGGGAGGGAAGGGGTCTTGTCTTTTCCTCTGAGGCTGATGACTTCAGCTCCTTCCCCTTCCCTCCCTAAGGTTAGGATCTCTACCCCTTCCTCATCTGCTCCCTGGGTCTGAAATCTCCATCCCCCTCTCCTCCTTTATTCTCCTTGGGCTTGGGGTCCTTACGCCCCTCCCTCTCTCCTTCTCTCTGAGCCTCGCCTCTTTATTCCTTTTTAGGCCTGGCCTCTCCAGCCCTGGACGGAGGGGTCCGCATTCTTCTTTTCTCTCTTAAGGCCACAGTTCCCTCCCCCAACCCTTTCCAGCTCCCCCTCCCCACCCCCTCCCTCCGCCCCGAGGCATTGTGGGAGGAAACAAGATGTGGTGCGAGAGCGGCGCGGGGAGAAGCCCGCAGTGCGGGGCCGGACGGGCGCAGCCAATGGGCAGCGCGGACGGCGGCGCGCGCGGCGGGGGGGGCGGGGCGGGGCGCTATTTCAGCGGGGGCCGCGCGTCGGCCGCGCTCAGCGGCGGAGAGGAGCGGAGCGGAGCTGTGGGACGCCAGTGCGGAGCGGGCGTGCGGGCCGGCGGACGCGAGGCGGAGCGCGGGCGGCCGGGGAAGCTCGGAGGGCGGACAGCGGCGGCGGCGGCGAGCGCTCGGCCTCGGGCTGCGGGAGCCGGACACCGCGGCCGCGGCGGCTGCTGCAGGAGGAGCCGAGGGGACACCGCCCCTGCCCGCGCCCTGCCTCAGGCCATCGCTGCTCCCCCGGGGCCCCGCGCGGACTCGCCTCCGTGAAGGTGAGCGCTGGCTGGGGGCGGCCCGCGCCCGGGTCTTCGCCGCAGGGCCCGTGCGGCCTCCTCGCCCCGCGCGGGACCCGGAGCAGGGCTGGCCCCGGGGTGGCCGCCCGGCGCCCCTCCTCCCAGGGCTGCGCCACCCAGTGCCCTAGCGACCCCCGGGGCGCGGCTGGAGGCCCCGGGCTGCGGAGGGGCCGCTCCCGCCCCCCCCGAGAGTCCCCCTGCGCTGCGTGGAGGCCTCCGGTGTTCGGGCCGATGGAGAGGGGGTGGAGAGGGCTCGGGCGTGACGCGGCTGCTCCTGCCGCCGCCGCCACCCTCTGGGGCGTCCTTCCTGCGGTGAGGACGCCCAGTCACTCCGGCGCTGCTCCAGGCCGGCCGGGCGGGGGAGGGCGGATGACCGGCCGGGGCTGCGGCCTGGCCGGGCGGCGAGGGTGGAGGCGGGGAGGAGGATGCTTGCTCATTCCCCGGGCGCTGGCCTGCGGGACCGCAGCTCTCTGGAGGATGGGAGGGTGGAGGGATGCGGCCCCCTTGGAGGAACGAAGGGAGAAAATCACGCGTTCGTGGGGTTTGGGGGTTGGGGAGGGCGGTCCATGTCATCCGGAGCCTTAACCTTTTTTGTCGCAAAACCGGGGCTAGAGGACGGGGAGCTGTCCTGGAGTGCCCTCCTGCTTTTCAGAGGAGCCCCTGGCTCGTGACTGAGGCAGCTGGCTTGGGACCCCTCTGGTCATCCTTCTCTCCGGAGGCCCAGGTCCCTCGCTTTTTTCCCAGGAAGGAGGGGCTAGGCTGGCGCCTCCCTCTCCTTTTCTCACCGGCACCTTGGACAGGGGAGGCTGCGGCTGGGCCTCACCTCTCCGACGCCTGGGGGGCCAGGGGTGAAGAATCGTGGCATTGTAGTCACAAGACCGGCGTTATGTAACCGCAGGCTCTCTCCCGGAGAGGAAGGTGGCTTTTAATTACTGTGGCAGAGTTGTTCCTTTGGACTTTGGGGATGAGGCAGTGGAGGAGTAGGTGAGCTCGCTGGGAAAACCGGTGCCAATTTCGTGCTTTAACTTCGCCGTCTGTAACCGGGCCCCACCCCCACCCTTGGATTTGTAAACAGTGCCCCCTTCTGAGTGGTAACCTGGAATAGGCCACCGGGTGACACTGGTTTTCTTCACATAGAGCCTTATAATGTCAGAACATTCTTCCTGTGCTAGTCAGGCCTTGAAGAGTGTTCTCCTGACCCTTCCTCAGCACCAGGCGGTGCCCACGGACTCCTCTAGACGCTTTGACTTTGCCCCTCGGGGGCATCGGGGCAGAGGGTCCTGGTCCACTAACCCTTTCCTCTGCCAGCCTTTGTGAAGTGGAATCAGCCCTGCCTAGTTTGACGGTCAGACAAGGTGCCTTGGATGTGGTCAGGGGCTGCCTGGGTGGCAGCTGGCATGCGTAGTTCTTTGCAGTTGGGGCAGGCTGAGGGAGTAGCCATGAGTTCTGCTTCCCCTTTCAGCCCACAGGCTAGTGTGGACTCAGAGCAGGGAGGCCTGGAATGGTACCAGGCGTCTCTCCTTGAGCAGGCAGGCCTGTGTGTAGCCTTGTATCAGACAGGGCTGGAACAACAGCATCTTTTGTCCACTGGGCTGGGCCACAGAGTGGTGCTTTGGGGAGTGGGACGGGGTGGTGGTGGGATGTTGCTGCTCTGTGTGACGGGACTGCGGTCAAGGACAGAGGATAGGATTTTGCAGCTCCTCTCCTCTGTTCTTGCAAAGCACCTCACACGCTATAGACTGCCAGGCAGATCCTGGCCATCCCTCTTGGGATTTCTGTCATTCTAGGAAGGGACCATACAATGTCTACCATGAACTTCTGGTTGCTATAGCATGAATGCCATGGCTTAGATAGCAGGGATATGAAACAGGGCTGTTAAAATAATAATAATACTTGACCTTTGTTGTCTCTGTCACCATTGGGCATTGGTAGCCTAGGGGTTGGCAACATATTTCTGTGAAGGGCCATATAGTAAAAATTCAGCCTTTACAGGCCATTCAGTTTCTTGCAACTACTCAACTATGCTATTGTAGCGTGCTGCTATAAACTTTTAGTTACAAAAATAGGTGACAGGCTGCATCTAGCCAATGAGACAGACCCCTGCATAGACTATCTTTGTTTGCAGATGTTCTCATATATTAATTAATCCTTATAACAACCCCTGGTAGAGAGCTATTCTCTTTGTTAAAATGGAAGTAATCAAATGTGGAAAGGCTAAATGACTTGTCCAAGACCATAAGAGTTCATAGTCGGGACCAGAAGTCAGGCCTGCTGATTCCTAGTTCATCTTCTTTGCACTGTGATACCAATGATGTAATGTTATTAAATCAAGGGGCTTATTGTGTTCAGGTGTTATGCCACCTGATTTACCCCCAGGAATACTCTGCAGTCCTTATTTTAAAATAATGTCCTGAAAGGACAAAGATTAACTTGCCCAACAACACAGCTAGTAGGTGGTATATTGTAATATCTTGGCTACTGGTGCTATTTAAAGTATTGGAAACAGATAAATTTAGAGTTGGAAAAACCTCAGGTGATAAAAACTGATGACTACTTATGGTTGGTTGGTTGGTTTGTTTGTTTTTTACTATTTATCTTGTATTTCCCAGGCTTGGGGACTACGTCTCTGCTAAAAGCTTAGGAGCTCCCTCTTCTAATGCCTCATGTCTGTGTTTTCTGTTGCCCTCACTGTGCTCAGCTCTCCCACTCAGGCCCCACACCCAGCTGCTAATGCCCATTGCCCAGAGCATGGAGTGTTCAGCCTCACCTCTCTGCTTCTTCTGCAGTGTCACGATGTCTGACCGGAAGGCAGTGATCAAGAATGCAGACATGTCTGAGGACATGCAACAGGATGCTGTTGACTGCGCCACGCAGGCTATGGAGAAGTACAACATAGAGAAGGACATTGCTGCCTATATCAAGAAGGTGTGCCAGGAGAGCTGTGGCTGGTCGTCAGGGGTGGGGATGGGCAGCTGAGCTGTGCCCCAGGGAGGGTTGGAGCTGGGGACATAGCTTAGCAGATAGATCCCATCTCCTAGAAAATGAAACCCTAGGAACTTACAAAGCAGACAAATTATGGAGTGATTCTTAGTGCCTAAGCGTTTACCTTAGGAGTTCTTAATAGGAACTCTGCTGATTTGTGTGTTTATAAATATTTATGTGACTGCAAGGCATTGGAGAGAGAAGCTTCAGGATTAACTATGATTGGCCAAATTCAGAACTATTGGAAATGAAGATCAGGGATATCTAAATGGGATAATATAAGATCATATACAAATTTTCAGGGTCCTGCGTCACATAAAGTGGAATATCCCTATAATGATTTTCATCATCTAAGAGGTTTCCTTTTCTTTCTCTCAAAAAGCACTCAGTTACTGCATCATCCCTTTTCCCCTACCTTCTTATGAAAAAGGTGGGCTTGAATATATAATTTTTTAAAAATAGTTGAGCAATATTGGAATAATAGGTTTAGACTCTGAAAAATTCCTGAGTGTATGGATATGATTAACACGGTGAGGAAGCAGCTGAGCCAGAAGTGAGAAGTGGTACCCTAGGGCCCCTGATTCCCAGTCAGGATCCAGGTCCATTGATGGTGTAGTTCCAGTCTTTGATATTCTTAGTTCTGGTATACCAAGAAGGATGCCAAAGAGTAGTGGCATTCTGGTCCATAGACGTGGTAGGGTGTCCTTGAGGGTGTCTAGAGTTTTACAGAACTCTGCTTTCCTACCCAGATGGGTGGGATGAGAAGAGGAAACCCTGGAGTCCTGAGAGACTGTCCTTGTGTGGAGCAAGGCAGTGCAGAGCCAGTAAGGCTGCTGGGGGTGCCAGCTCCTTGTTGAGTGATGGCCTTTCTGTTCTGTCCTGTCCAGGGAGAGAATCCAGAATCATGGACTCTGAGAGCCGTGAAAATTCTTAGATTATGTCTGACCCAGGTTTTTTGTTTTGCTGATGGGGAAAATGAAACCCAGGGAAGTGAGTATGGCTCTCCCATGTTACAGAGTCTTGAGTCAGGATTAAAGCTAGGTTTAGTGACCTGTGCCCTTTTCACTGTTCCCTCATACCTCTTGGAGTCATGTGGAATGGGGGCTGAGGAGGCCCAACAAGTTTTGTATGTTGGGCACCTGGGGGACAGAGCCCCATGGTTGGCAGCATTCCTGGCCCAGGGTGGAGGGCTGCTGCCCTTTTATGGCCATGGCAGAATGCATTTAGAACTGAGCCATCTGTTTCCTGCTGCTTCCATGGGGCAGCAGGGAGTTGCCTGTCTGATTAGGTCACAAGGATTTCCTAGGTGGTTTTGATGCTCAACTTGTGCCTCTGAGAGAAGTGAGGGAATTGCCCTAATCTCATGGGTGAGGTCCTTGTTCTGGTGCTTACAGCCCACACAGTGTCTGGCACACAGGAGTGCCTTTGATGACTTACACAGAACTGCTTCCTGGTACTCCTGACATTTGGTCCCTGTTTTGCTGTAGTGTCTTGGTTTTTGGCATTTGGAAATGCCAGTTTAGGAATGTGGGAGGCAGCAGGAGGCAAGTCCAGGAGGCTTGCTCCTCTGTTTTACTCCTGCTGTGTGACACTGGATTGGTCTTTTATGCTAATGGCTTATCTGGTGAAGAATCACAGGGTGGGCTGTGGAGTTAGGGTAGCTGGAGAGAGGAGAGATGATCCAGGTGTAAAGTGCTAGAGAGAAATAATGGAGCCTTTGTGGTGTTACATTATTAATGAGGGAAGGAGTGTTTTAGTCAGCCTTAGAACCTGAGCTCCTGTGGTTCAGGGAGCTGGGGCCATGGGCAGGAGGTTGGGTGGGGGTGATAACTGAACTAATCAGACTCCTATTCTGATTTCTCATCCTCCAGCTGTCCTAATCACCTTTCTTCTCTCCCTTTTATTCTTCTTTTAGGAATTTGACAAGAAATATAACCCTACCTGGCATTGTATCGTGGGCCGAAATTTTGGCAGCTATGTTACACACGAGACAAAGCACTTCATCTATTTTTACTTGGGTCAAGTTGCAATCCTCCTCTTCAAGTCAGGCTAGGTGGCCACAGTGAAGGTATCAGTGGCGGCAGCAGCGATGGCAAGCAGGCGGCATTGCTGGGACTGTTTTGCACTGGGGCCAGCATCAGGATGTCCTCTCCAATGGCTGTGCTACTGCATGGACTGTGTACTCGATTTCATGTGTATGTCACAGTAAACAAAACCAAACTTCTTTCTGTTTAGTTGCCTGGGGAAGAAGGCTGCTTTATGTTTATTTTTCAAAACTTAAAAATTTTTTTTGGTTGTATTGCACTAGGAAATCTCTCCCACCCCTCCCTTTTCTCTTTCTCTCCTTATACAAAATCAAAAGCCGTCAACAAATCCTGTAAGACTAGACGGGCTGGGGGAAGGAAATAGATTTCTGGAGATGGAACTAAAAGTGTGCAGCTGCCTCTTCCTGGTGGTAGATGCTGCTTTGGGAGAGCCAGGGAGGCTGTGGGGGACAGTGTTAGGAATGGCAAGGAGAGAAGGATAGGAAGGAGGGTAGGGGGATTGATCTAGTACCAGGGAGAATATTCCACTGAACTGTGATTCCACGGCTTGGGGCAGAGGGTGGGGTGGGGTAGGGGGGATGGATTCTTTAAGGGGCCCTGAGACGTGTTTGTCTGTGGTTGTGGGAGTGGGGAGCAGACTTGTCTTGCTGTCTTTGTCAGAAGAGTTTCTAAGTAAGGGCTGTGTCTTTGTGGATTACCTTCTATTCTTCCTGCCAGAGCTCATGCTGGGAGGATGTTGGGGGTCGGATTAGCTTGATTATTTTTCTTTTCATTCTTCCTTCTCTCCTTCTGTCTGCTCCCTGCTTAGCCCTCAGTTTTCTCATTCCTCTGGAGTTCTCTTAGAGCAGCCCCTGTTAGTTGGCCGGCAAGGGAATTTCCAGTGACTGTAGTTCCTTAGTTAGGTCTTAGCAGTCAAACCAAATTAATGTCTCCCTTGAGTCTCCTCTGTGTATATGTGTATGTATGTGTGTGTGTGTCTTGGTTTGGGGTAGAGGGGAGGGAGGGGCAGGACTGTGGAATCTCTAGGGTATATTGGTAGATAATGGTGCACAGTTAGTTGTAAGTGGGCCTTTATGTTATAAACCTCTGGGGGTGACTGGTTTGGGGGTGAAGATAGGTGTCACCCCCACTCAGCCATCTGGCCCAGACACTCTGCTTGCCCTAAGGCCGTCTGCTCCCAGAAAGGCTTTAGGAGGACAGCCCATGATGAGATGGCCATGCTGCCATCTGCCCTGGAGCTGGGTCTCAGTAGAGTGGGAAAATGACTTTGGATGATTGCAGCCTCTTGTGGGAGGTATGGATGGAAGTGATAAGGGGCTGTGAGGGGCTTTAGGGGAACTTTGGAGGAGGTTAGTCTTGCAGTGATGAAGCCCCAGTATCAGGAGATGGAGCAGGGCCACTAATGGGAGCAGATTCCAAGGAGAATGCTGGGGAAATCTTGTAAACAGATAAACAGGGATGGGGTGGGGGTAGGGGTGAGGGGTGTCATTGCTGATTGAGCTGCTGATTCTTGTAAATCACATTCAAAACTCTCATGTGTAGGATTGATGCCATGGGGTTTGGGATCCAGCTCATTTTTTTTTTCCAAATCCATTCTTGGGGCTGGTGGGGAGGCAGGAGAATGCCCCCTCCCCAAGCCTTTAGTGTGTGCTGAGCTTTCTTTTTGATGCTGACGGGGGAGGGTGGGGACTGGGATGGTGAGTGAGTTCCCTCTGTCAAACTCTTTGGTGGGCACAAGATTGAGTGTTTTACTTTAGGTTTTTTTTCTTTTATGAGTGTCCAAATCTGTTTCCCCCTACCCTTCCTGACTTGTGTGGCCAGTTGGAAATGTCTGGTTTGTGTTCATCTCTCCTTCATTTCTGGAGCAGGAGCTGAGATCCTGCCACATCTCCTATGCTCTGCATCCACGCCTCTTTTGGACATTAAAGATCGATTGATGCACTTCTGAGCTGTTTGGGTTTCTTTGGGTAAAAGGTTTGCTCTGGTGGCAGTGATGGGGGGTGGAAGGTATCTAGGGTGGAATATAATGGAGGCTAAAGAGATAAGACCTGGCAGGGAGAGATAGTGATTGGCCTGAATCAGGTCTTAGTTGTAGGGCCTAGGCTCGGGCCCTTTAAGTGGAGAAAAACTAACCAGCAGCACTCACCTGTAAGGTTTCTTGGGTCCCTTGGAGATAGGGGAGCCACTTTTTGGGTCTTTGGTATACTAGATGCGGCTTCCTGGTGTCCAGCTTCTAGGTCCAGGAGGAGTTTGGCTTCTTAGAACATTTGGCCAAAGCTCATAGCCCTCCTGGTTCCCATTCTAGGCTTCCCTGAGACCTGGAGACTGTGTCTATTAGCTAAGTCCTATTCCAACCACTCATAAATGGAAAAACTGGGGGGTCTTCAGAAAGATGGAAACTTTTTTCGTGGAACCTGAGTGACTCTCTTGACTCCTGGCTTATCCTGGTTATCCCATTTGGGGGCTCCTGCCCCCACACACCTGGAGAAATCAGCAGTATCGAGACACTTCTGAGACTGCCCACCCTTGCCCCTAAGCCGCCGGTTTCTGGGCTTATGGCTACAACCCTTCTAGAGGTGTTAGAGAGCATAGGTGCTTTGTACTCAGGTCTGTTAACAATTATTCACTCAAAGACACTGAGTTCTTGTGTGCTTGGGCCTAGAATACTGTTCACACAGGAGAGCAAGACAGGCAAGTTCAGTGCTTCCATGGCATGTACATTCTAATGGGTAGAGCAGACATACGCATTGATAAACTGTTTCCAATAGTGGTAAATGTACTATCAAGGAAATAAATCAGGCAATGAGCTATTGATTGTTGGAGGTAGGCAGATGGGGTTCCTTTACATAGAAAGTTGCTGGGCTGGATCTTGGGGAGAAGGCTCTACCTCTGAGGCAGTGAGGTCCTAAGGGAGTAAGACAAAGGGCTCTCTAGAACTCCGACTTCTGTCCTTGCCTTTGCTGGTATGAGTAATTTGTCAGCTGGAGCCTTGCAGGAGGAGAGTGAGGCCATGGTCCACATTTTTTCTGTGATGGGTATCTCTAGAGCCAAAACTCATCATCTTCCTATGCTGATGGGAGAAGTAGTCCAGGTGGCATCTATGGACAACAAATTCCTGCACAGGTAGGTAGGTGCAGAGTGCTCATCTGAAAGGCCAATCCTGCAAGGCTTCCTGGAGAGGACAAGCCCTCACTCTGTGGGGCCCAAGAGAGGGGCAAGATGGGAGTATGGGTTACAGAAGGGGCTGTGGAAGGCAGATGGGAATTGTGGCATAGAGGAAGGCAGCCACTGTTGAAACTGGTCAGGCAGAGGAAGTGGGAATGTTAATATTCCAGCTCTCTTTTATCCTGTGCTTCAATCTTCTGGGGCCTCCTTTTGGCAGAACCTAACTGCAACGGAGTTGGCAAAACTGACCCAGGGATGCAGTCTGTAGGGGTCGGCTCCCCCTCTCCCAGGGAAAGAGACAGGTGGAGAGTGAATCTAAGGGGGGCAAACCAAACCAGCATGGCGGGGAATTGTCTTGGTTGCCATGGACCACATGTCTATCTCTCCCCAGAACTCTAGCCTAGACCTAAGGTGTGACTGTTCCCTAAACTATCTCCTCACTTATAGGTCTTTGCTCAAACATCCTCTTATCAGAGGGACTTACTGACATCCTCTATGAAATAGCATCTGTCCCCCATCGCTATAACCTTACCCCATTCAGTTCAGCACGATACCTGCCAACACTTGACATACTTGTTTACTTGTTGGTCTAGAATGTAAACTCCATGAGAGCAGAGCCATTTTCTGTTTTCGTCACTGCTTTATCTTCAAGCACACAGAACAGTACCTGTCTTATATGGAATGCTTACTAAATGTTGACTGGTCAAATGAAAAAAGAAGAGTGCAGGCAAGCATAGGCAGCCCCTCTGCCCCAGGGCAGCCTGGCCTTTCTAGAGAGACTTCTGCCCTTTACCTTGACTCCTTCTTGCTGCCCAAGCCCTGTGTATTTCCTGCTGCTTGGAAAGGAGTGAATGGGTCACTCCCCAAGTGTGTTCAAGCCTCACCCTTTCTTGCTTGCCAGCTATGGAAGAAGGAATGTGTTCATAAAGTACCTTTTATTTTTAAAGCATTTCAGTTTATTTACGTCACTGAAGCCTCCAAGCACCCTTCTGAGCTAGACCCAGCAGTCATTAGCTGCATTTTAGAGTAAGAAAACTGAATCAGAGAGAGTGCATGACTGGACAAAGCCCATGGAGCTGGTAGTGTTACTAGAGCCTAGGCACTGTGACTCGTAAGGGCTGAACTGGGTTTAACGGTGGGTGGTGACCTCACTGACACTCCTTAGGCCTAGCTCTCTAAGCTTAGGAGTAAATCCCTGGTTCCACTGATGTTCCCTTTCCTGGGGACCTCTGCATAAGCAAGGGCAGGGAGCATAATGCCCTGTCCCTCCCTTCTCACTCCTCCCATCCACTAAGCATTGAGAAGCAACCTCTTCCTCCTTGAGGTCTCACAGGAGAGGTAATGAGTCTTCTGGACTTAGGAGAGAGCAGATTCCCCGAGTTTTAACCTCTTAGGCCTTCCCTGAACTGAAGGTACCGCTTCCTCACCACTCTGGTAACAAGGAGTGACCTATCACTTATTGAAGGGGTCAAGTGTACCTATATATATATCTTTGTGATGTAATGGGCTTGGTGTCCACACCAATGTACATGCACACTCTTAACACACAGACTGCTGCTGTGCCAATGTAGGTAGTTCATAAGAAAAGAGAGAGAACACCAAGTCCTTGTGCCTCCTCCCTTGCTTTGTCCAAGCAAAGGTGTGTAGTGTTTGTGGTGGGGCTGCTGGACATTGCTGCTTGGGCTTTCTATAGAGAGGCCAAACATGCAAAACCAGTGTGGTGATGTGGGCAGAACACAGGATTTAGAATCAGAAGATCTGGGGTTGAGTCCCAGCTCCGACACTTACCCACTGTTTGAACTTGGGCAAGTCATTTCACCTCTCTGAGGCTCAATTTCTTCATATGTAAAATGGGGATAACACCTATCTACCCTAAAGGGTGGTTATGAGGATCAAATGACATCATGTGTGTGAAAGTGCTTTGAAATTGGAACGTGATGATGATGATGAAGATACTGATTACTAGGGTCATTGACAATAAATCTTGAGGAAAGACTAAAGGATTCTTGGAAGTCAGGGTCCCCAAATCCCTCCTCACACCTCGTTGCAACAGCCTTATTCTTTCCTGTCCAATTGCATCTGTATTATAGAGAAGTAAATTCAGGACCAGACAGGGAAAGAAACTTACCTAAGGTCACATGGATGTCTGGGACAACTGGGATGCAGATCTTGGTCTGGAGTCTCCGGACTCCCAGGCCAAGTCTAATCCTGGTTTGAGATGGTGAATGAGACTAATTCATCACTGGGTACTGAGCCTCCTACTGAAGTCTGGAATGCCCTGTACTTGGTAGTGGTGTGCAATTCAGTGGTTTTAGTATATTTGAAGAGTTGTGCAACCATCACTACTATCTAATTCCAGAACATTTTCATCACTCCCAAAAGAGACATTGTGCCCATTTGTAGTCACTCCCCATTCCTCCTTCCCACTAGCCCCTGGAAATCACTAATCTATTTTCTGTTTCTATGAATTTGCCTATTTTGGACATTTCATATAAATGGAATCATACAATACGTGGCCTTCTGTGTCTGGCTTTTTTCAATTTAGCATAGTGTTTTCAAGGTTCATCTGTGTTGTACTTCATTTATCAGTACTTCATTCCTTTTTCTGGCTAAGTAATGTTCTATCGTATGGATGTATCACATTTTGTTTATGCATCAATTAAGTAACATATGGGTTGTTTCCACTTTTTGGCTATTGTGAATAGTGCTGCTATGAACGTTCATGTATAAGTTTTTGTGTAGATGTATGTTTTCAATTCTCTTGGCAATCATATTTTTTTAATGTCAGTTTACTTTTCTGTTTTTTTTATATCTAGATTGATATTGGTAAATTTTTCCTGTAAAGGATCAGATAGTACATATTTTAGGTTTTGTGGGCCATATGACATCATGTATGTAGTTGTTGAAACTACTGAACTCTGCCATTGTAGCACGAAAGCAGCCACAGGCAGTGTGTAAGCAAATGAGCATGGGTGTGTTCCCATAAAACTAAACAGGCAATGGGCCAGGTTAGGACTATAGTTTGCCAAGCCCTAATGTAGATACATTCACATGATTCAACATTCCAAAGGTACAAAAAGTGAGAATTCTCCCTCCTGCTCCTGTCCCCTCGCCACTGGGCTCCTCTCCTTAGAGGCAATTAATGTTAGGAGATTTGTGTTCCCCTTTAGAGATGGTTGATAAAGAGCATATTTTAAGTGGCTGTGTAATATTCCAATGTGTTGCAGATAGTTTAATAAACATGAAAAGACTAACATACCTGAAGGCATGCCCTGGTAGACAGAATGCTATTCTAGAAATGTTTCCCCGACCTGCCTGATTGACTCCTCTGACAGAATAATCTTTTGAACTCCTAGGATTTGCCGAGGAGTTTTGGGAGCCATGCCTGATGAATATATTGGGTAATCCCTTTTGGGTCAAAAACAAGCTCTGCCTCTCAAAGGATGCAAGATTTTCTTAGATGGTTTGTATACCAGTCAGAGTTCCACCAGAGAAACACAATTACTAAGATATCTGTCTATCTTCTCTCTCTCTCGCTCTCTCTCTCTCATTTATTGTCTGGAACTGTAGTGCAGGAATCTAGTCTGGAATCTGCTAGTCTGGAATCTGTAGTGCAGGCTGTGAGGAAGGTCAGGCTGGAAGCTGTTACACAGGAGCTGACCCTGCAGGCCATAGGAGGAATTTCCTCTTCAAGGAAACCTCAGGCCTTTCATCTGGTTGGATCAGGTTCAACCAGATTGTCCAGGATTATTTCCTTTACGTAAAGTTAACTGACTGTAGATGTTAATCACATCTACAAAATAATTTCACAGCAATAGCTAGATTAGTATTTGATTGCATATCTAGGTTGTAGAGCCTAGCCAAGTTAACACGAAAAACTGATCATCACAGTCCACATCTGATTAACCTGGCACCCATACACATCTCCTTAAATCATACTTAATCTCCAAATAAGACAATAACAGTCATACTTCCACTAACATGATACAATTATCCTGCGTACAACTGAAAATGTGCTAACCCTTTCCTGAGAAGAGGAGGCAAAGTCCTCGGGTGACGTTCACGCTTCTCCTTGATGATACTGTAACTTCAATAATGTAATATAAAGTTAGCTATTATTAATACATTTTATATTAGACGACAAAGAGATAAGAGAGGGAATGCAAAATATATTTGTACACACACAAATAAACATATTCCTAATAAAATAAGGAATAAATACTTATAATAATTACAGTCCTCATTTTTGCAACTGGTCAGGTGGTCATGGCTGATATTTATACCTACCTTCTCCCACTATCCGTTCCATATTTCCTTTGCCCTCACTAAGCACCTTAGTGCTGCTTGTGGTTCTTTTCCTAATGGGATGCTCCCAAACCTTCATTCTTGAAGGGTCTGTGCCATTAGAA
Organism: Equus quagga; assembly: GCF_021613505.1. Classification (NCBI taxonomy): domain Eukaryota; kingdom Metazoa; phylum Chordata; class Mammalia; order Perissodactyla; family Equidae; genus Equus; species Equus quagga. The sequence goes on along the minus strand of NC_060277.1, from coordinate 84,383,066 downwards.
GTCTTGCCTGAATTGGATTGCTATAGTTTTCCATCAGCTTTAATCACAGGACACAGTAGTACCAAGAGATGCCCTAAGGGATCTCCTATATTCCAGACATACTTTTCCTCACTTCCATAATGTACTAGCAGCCCATCTTCCCCTTGGTAGTCAGAATCAATCACCCTACCCAGTACACTAACTCGTTTCTTTGCCTGTTGATTCAGAAGCATGGAGAGCCCAAAATGGCCAGGTGGTGGCCTTAACTTCCAGTTCTATGAAATCATTGTTGTGTTTCCTGGCAAAGGCATTTCTCCCTTTGGGACGAAGACCTCTAGATCAGCAAGCATAAGGTTTCAGGGAAAGGAAGCAAAAATTTTGCTAGTGGATCACTAGGGGTAATAGTGAATGGTGCCATTCCATTTCTACTCCTTGATTCCTGGAACCATGAATCTTAGCTGTGGGAGAAACAGCACCATACATGGAATGCTGATTTAGAGCATATACAGTCTCCTGAAGGACATTGCCCCAGCCCTGCAAGGTGTTGCTGCCTAGCTGGTGGTGTAGCTGGATCTTCAAAAGGCCATTCAACCTTTCTGTCAAGCTAGCTATTTTAGGATGATGGGGAACAAGAGAAGACCAGTGAATTCCATGACCGTGAGCCCATTGCTGCACTTCATTTGCTGTGAAGTGAGTTCCTTCATTGGAAGCAATGCTGTGTGGAATACCATGACGGTGGATAAGGCATTCTGGAAGACTGCAGATGGTAGTTTTGGCAGAAGCATTACACGCAGGGGAAAGAAAACCCATATCCAGAGTATCTGTTCCAGTAAGAACAAAGCACTGTCCCTTCCAGAATGGAAGTAGTCCAATGTAATCAACCTGCCACGAGGTAGCTGGCTGATCACCCCAGGGAATGGTGCCGGGTGTCAGTGTTGGTCTCTGCTGCTGGCAGATTGGGCACTCGGCGGTGGCTGTAGCCAGCTTGGCCTTGGGGAGTGGAAGTCCATGTTGCTGAGCCCATGCATAACCTCCATCCTTGCCACCTGGCTACTTTGTTCATAAGCCAATGGGCAATGACGTGGGTGGCTGGGGAAAGAGGTTGACTGGCATCCACAAAAGAGGTCATCCTATCCATTCCATTAAAATCCTCCTCTGCAGAGGCCACCCTTTGGTGAGCGTTCATATGGGACACAAATATATGCACATTCTTTGCCCATTCGGAGAGGCCTATACCCTAGATTCCTTGTCAGCAATTTTCCAGTCATGTGCCTTCCAAGTCCCTGACTATCCAGCCACACCGTCTGCCACAGCTCACGAGTCAGTGTAGACCTACGCTTCTGGCCATTTCTTTCCAAGCAAAATGAGCAACGAGGTGATGCTCAAAGTTCTGTCCGCTGAGAAGATTTGCCTTCCCCACTGTCCTTCAGGTTTGTCCTAGAAAGGGGCTGTTGTGCTGTAGCTGTTCACTTATTTTTTTTTTTTTTTAAAGATTGGCACCTGAGCTAACAACTGTTGCCAATCTTTATTTTTTTTTTCTGCTTAATCTCCCCAAATCCCCCCCGGTACATAGTTGTGTATCTTAGTTGCAGGTCCTTCCAGCTGTGGCATGTGGGACGCTGCTCAATGTTGCCTGATGAGCAGTGCCATGTCCGTGCTCAGGATCCGAACCAGCGAAACCCTGGGCCGCCACAGCAGAATGCGGGGACTTAACCACTCGGCCATGGGGCCGGCCTCTAGAGCTGTTCAGTTTTGGGTGGTGCCTGCAGAACCATCTATAAACCAGTCCTGAGTTTTGTTTCCCTCAGTCAACTGGTTATAGGGAACTCCCCATGTGGCCGTAGGTGCATCTGGGAGAGAGAAGGTAATGTGGCAGGAGTAGGGGCTATGGGCATTTGGGCCACTTCATCACACTAGAGAAAAAGAACTGAACCAGTATCATAATATTTATACACACACACACACACACACACACACATACATACGTATGTAACTATTGATAGTATATGATCAATAGAATAATATCAATATATGATTCTAATAGATATTTTAGGATACATGTAATATGTTAATATATATGTGTGTGTGTGTATATATATATATACATATATATAAAGAGATTTATTGTGAGCACTTGACTTGTGTGACTGTGGGGGCTGGCTAAGCAAATTCGAAATATGTAGGCTGGCAGGCTAGGCCTCTCTGGCACAAGCTGACACTGCAGTTCACAGGCAGAATTTCTTCTTTCTCAGGGAAACCTCAGTTCTGTTCTTAATGCCTTTCAACTGATTGGATCAGGCCCACCCATATCATCCGGGATAATCTCCTTTCTACAAAATCAGCTGATTGTAGATGTTAATCTCATCTACAAAATACCTTCACAGCAACACCTAGATTAGCACTTGTTTGAGTCATTGGGTACCATAGCCTAGGCAAACTGACACATAAAACTGACCATCTCCGTTTGTAAACTGAGAAAGTTTTAATTTCTTGTACAGGAATCCAAACATGTTCAAAGAAGTAAGTCATTTTTAAAACAGCTTTATTGAAGTGTAATTGACATATGATAAATTGCACATATTTAAAGTGTATAATTTGATCAGTTTTGACATATGTATATACCGTTAAAACTGTCACCACAAGCAAGGTATCAAACATTCCCATCATCCCTAAAGTCTCTTCACGACTATTTGTAATCCCTCTGTCTCCCTTCCTCATCTCCCTCCAAGCCCCCAGTCCCAGACAACCACTGATCTACTTTTTTTTTTTTTAAAGATTTTATTTTTTTTCCTTTTTCTCCCCAAAGCCCCCCGGTACATAGTCGTATATTCTTCATTGTGGGTCCTTCTAGTTGTGGCATGTGGGACGCCGCCTCAGCGTGGTTTGATGAGCGGTGCCATGTCCACGCCCAGGATTCGAACCAAGGAAACACTGGGCCGCCTGCAGCGGAGTGCACGAACTTAACCACTCGGCCACGGGGCCAGTCCCCCGATCTACTTTTTGTCACTATAGGTTAGTTTGCATTTTCCAGAATTTTGTAAAAATGGAGTAATATAATATGTACTTACCTTTGTCTGGTTTCTTTCACTCAGCATAATCATTTTGAGATTCATCCATGTTGTTCTTCTGTGTATAGTAGTTTATTCCTTTTTTATTGTTGAGTAGTAATCCAACATTTGGATATACTAAAGTTATTTATCCATTCCCCAACTGAAGGACATTTGGGTTTCCATTTTGCAATTATGAATAAAGCTGCTATACCCATTTGTACACAGGTCTTGTATTAATGTAAGTCTTTTTCATTTGGGTAAATAACTAGGAGTGAGATTGCTAGATTTTATGGTAAGCATAAATTTAACTTTAAAAGAAACTGCCAAACTATTTTCCAGAGTGGCCACACCATTTTACATTCCTAACAGCAATATATGAGAGTTTTGGTTGCTCCTCATCTCATCAACACTTGCAATTGTCAGTTTTTCTTTTTTAATCTTAACTTTTCAAATAGATATGTAGTGGTATCTTGTTGTGGTTTTAATTTACATTTCCCAAATGACGAATATATTGAGCATCTTTTCACATGCCTATTTTCTACTTGTATATCTTTGCTCATCTTTTTATTGGGCTGTTTGTTTTCTCTTTGTTGATTTTAAGAATTCCTTGGCAACTAGATTTTTGGTGCTGAACATGATGCAGTCTATATGGAAGTTGAAATATAATGTTGTACACTTGAAATTTATATAACATTATAAGCCAATGTAACATCAATTAAAAAAAGAATTCTTTATATGTTCTGGATATGAGTCTACCAAATACATGATTTACAAATATTTTATCTCAATATGTAGCTTATCTTTTCATTCTTTTAATAGTTTTTACAGAGCAAACATTTAAAACATTTTGATGAAGTCCAATTTATTTTTTTCTTTTTTGCATTGTGCTTTTGGTATATCCGAGAACGCTTTACATAACCCAAGGTAAAAAAGGCTTTCTCTTATTTTTTTCTAAAAGTTTTAAAGTTTTACATTTTATGTTTAGATCTTTGATCTGTTTGGAGTTAATTTTTGTATATGATATGAGGTATGGATCATTGGTTTATTTTTTTCTCTTCTCTTGTTTTCTCTTCCTCCCTCCCTTCTCCTTTGCATATTGTCGTCTCTTCCAATTGTTTCAACATCGTTTTTTAAAAGACTCCTCATTCTTCATGAAATTGCCTTTGCACCTTTGTGAAAATTTAATTGGTCATATCTGTATTTCTGGACTTTTTATGCTGTCCTATCCATCTGTGTGTCTGTCCTTTTGCCAATACCACACTGTAGCTTCATAGTAAATCTTGAATTTGGATAATGTTAATCCTCCATGTTTATTATTCTTTTTCAAAATTATTTTGGCCATTCTAGTTTCTTTGCCTTTGCATATAAATTTAAGAATCATCTTATCAATATTTACAAAATATCTTTGTGGGATTTTGGTTTGGATTGCACTGAACTTATAAATCATTTTAGAGACAATTGACATCTTAATATTGTACATATTTTGTTAGATTTATAGCTAAGTACTTCCTTTTTCTGTGCTATTGTAATAGTACTATTTTTAAACATTTATGTTTCCAATTGTTCAATGTTAGCATATAGAAACATGCTTGATTTTTGTATATTGACTTTTTATCCTGTGACCTTGCTAAAGGCAGTTTTAAGTTTACCTTATTTGTAGATTCCACGGTATTTTCTATAGTTATAATCATGTTATTTGCAAAGGGAAACAGTTTTATTTCTTCCTTTCCTTTCTGTATTTTTTTTTTTCTTCTACACTTGCTAGGACTTCCAGTATGTACTGAATAGGAGAGGTAAGAGTGAATATTTGTGCTGCTTCTGGATCTCAGGGGGAAAGCATTCAATCCTTTACCACTAAGTATGATGTCAGCTGTAGGGTTGGTTTGTTTTGTTTTGTTTTTACAGATGACTTTTTCAGGTTAAGAAAGTTCTGTTTTACTCCTAGTTTCTGAGAGTTTTTATCCTGAATAGATATTGAAATTTGTTAAATATTTTTTCCACACCTATTGAAGTGATCATGTGGTTTTTCTTTTTTACTGTATTAATAAGGAAAATTACATTGATTTTTTAATGTTAAACCAAACTTGCATTACTAGGATAAACCTCACTTGCTCATGATGATTATCCTTTTTATATGTTGTTGGATTTTATTTGCTAAAATTTTGTTAAGGACTTTTGCACCTGTTTTCCAGAAGGATGTTGGTCTGTAGTTTTCTTTCCCTGTAATGTCTTTGTCTGGTTTTGTCGTCAGAATAATATGAGCCTCATAAGATGGGTTGGGAACTATTCCCTCCTCTCTAATTTTCTGCAAGTGTTTGTGTAGAATGGTTATTATTTCTTTCTTAAATGTTTCATAGAATTCAACAGTGAATCCACCTGTGTCTTGAGTTTTCTTGTGCAAGGTTTTTAACTGCAAATTTGACTTTTTTGATAGATTTATGGCTTTTTGGGTTCTCTATCTCTTCTTCAGTAAGCTTTAGTATTTGTGTCTTTGAAGTTATTTTTCCATTTCATCTAAGCTGTAGATTTTATTAGCATAAAGTTGTTAATAATATTTCCTTATTATCCTTTCATTATTGTAGACTCTATAACAATGTCATCTCTCAGCCTTAATATTGATAATTTCTATCGTCTCTCTTTTTTTCCTGATTAGTTCTGTTGGGAGTTTATCAATGTTATTGGTCTTCTCAAGAAACTAGATTTTGGTTTCATTTATTTTCTCAATTTTTTGTTTTCTATTTTATTTATTTCCACTTCAATCTTTCTTATTTCCTTTCTTCTGCTTACTTTGAGTTTAATTTGCTTTTCTTATTCTGGTGGAAACTGAGGTCACTGATTTGAGATCTTTCTCCTTTTCTAATATAGGCATTTAGTGCTCTAAATTTTCCTCTAAGTTCTAGCTGCTTCCCACAAATTTTGATGTTGTATTTTCATGTTCATTCAGTTCAAACTGCTTTCTAATGTCTTTTTGATTTTTTCTTTGCCTCATGACTTATTTAAAGGTAAATTGTTTAGTTTCCAAAAATTTGAGTATTTTCAGTTATCTTTCTGTTATTCATTTCTTAATTCCATCGTAGTTAGAGAACATACTTTGTGTGATTGGAATCTTTTAAATCTCTTCAGATTTGTTTTATGACCCAGAATATGGTCTATTGTGGTAAATTTTCAATGTGCCTTTAAAAATAATGCATATTCTACTGCTATTGGTGGGATGTTTTGTAAAAGTCAGTTGGGCCAATTTAGTTGATAGTCTTCTATATCTTTACTGGTCTCTGTCAACTTGTTCTCTAAATTATTGAAAAAGGAGTGTTGAAATTTCTAACCACAATTATGGATTTGTCTATTTTTTCTTGAATTTCTATCTTTCTTTTTGTTCAGGAAGATTAGCCCTGAGCTAACATTTGTGCCAAGCTTCCTCTACTTTTTGTATGTGGGTCACTGCTACAGCATGGCTCCTGACGAGTGGTGTACGTCCATGCCTGGGAACTGAACTCGGCTGCCAAAGGAGAGTGAACGAAACTAGGCCATGGGGGCATCCTCATAGCATTTTTTTGCTTTGTGCATTTTTGGTTTTTTAAAGATAGGCATCTGAGCTAACATCTGTTGCCAATCTTTTTTTTTTTTTTTTCTTTTCCTCCCCAAACTCCCCCAGTACATGGTTGTATATTTTAGTTGTTGGTTCTTCTAGTTGTGGTGTGTGGGATGCCGCCTCAGCATGGCTTGATGAGCAATGTCATGTCCATGCCTAGGATCCAAATCTGTGAAACCCTGGGCCACTGAAGCAGAGCACACGAACTTAACCACTCAGCCACAGGGCTGCCCCTTGGCTTTGTGTATTTTGAAGCACTTTCATAAATGTTTACAATTGTTATAGACTTTTGATGAATTGATTTCTTTATCATTATGAAATGACCCTCTGTATCACTGGTAATATTTTTTATTCTGAAATGTATTACATTTTCATCTTTCTTTTGATTCACATTAGCATAGTAGATCCTTTCCCTACTCTTTTACTCTTAACCTATTTGTGTCTTTATATTCCATTGGCTTTCTTGTAAGCAGCATACAGTTGGGTCTTGTTTTCCTTTTTTGTTATTGAGATGTAATTGACATATAACATTGTGTAAGTTTAAGGTGTACAATACATATGTTGCTTTGCATATTGCAATATGATTACTGCCATAGCATTAGCTAACACCTCTATTATGTCACATAATTATCATTTCTTTTCTGTGGTGAGAACAATTAAGATCTAGTCTCTTAGCAACTTTGAAGTTTATAATATAGCATGGTTGACTGTAATCACTATGCTGTGCTTTAGAGCTTCAGAACTTATTTATTTACTATTTGCATTCTGTATTTTAGTTTGCTAAATGTGGCAACCTTAGATGGAGAGGAACTCATGCCTTCTGCCGATAGCCAGCGCTGACTGTATATCCATGTGAGTGAGACATTTGGGAAGCCCCCGTCAGTCTTCAGATGACTGCAGCATGTGCCAAAATCTTGCAACCTCATGAGAGAGCCTGAGTCAGAAACACACAGCTGAACCACTCCAGAATTCCTAATTCTCAGATGCTGTGTGAAACAGCAAATGTTTGTTATTATTTTAAGCCACTAAGATTTGGAGTAATTTGTTACGCAGCAATAGATAACTAAGAAACATATACATTTAAATATATGCACAAAGAAAGATTTGGGTAAACCTTAATCCTCTAAGTAGGCAATTGGCTTTGAGTGACTGGAGTTTAAGGCAACTTTAATCTTACCTATAATTTTTTACAAGGAGAATGTAATTAGGAGGATCAAAACATACATGCTATACAAATATTAATTAAAAGAATGTCCATTAACTGATGTATGAATAAAGAAAAGTGGTATATCCATACAATGAAATATTTTTTGGCCATGAAAAGGAATAGAGTATGGATTCATGTGTGTAACATGGATGAACCTTGAAAACGTTATGCTAAGTGAAGAATTCAGACACAGAAGGCCACATAAAACCTGTGAGATAATAAGTGTTTATTGTTTCACGCCACTAAGTTTTGGGGTAATTTGTTACACAGCAATAGATAAATAATGCAGTGGGTCTGTAAGGATTAGTGTGAATAAGGGAATATATACGAAATGTCTAACACGTAGAAGGCCGCCATAAAACACGGTGGCTAGTATGAATGGGAGAAATGTCCTCCGGTTCCAGAGGTTGTCTCTTGTGGGTGACCAGGGATGAAGAGAGGTGGGCCCAGGGGCAGGACCTCAGCACTTGCCCTAGCTGGACAGAGTCCCCTCAGGTCACTCTCTGCCTGCCCCGGAGGAAGAGGACACGGATACACATACACCCCCTCACCTCCTAATCTATATCTACCTCCCTTAGGATACAAGTACTTTGTCCATTGAATAGAGTTATCAAAATACTAGTTATACAATATGTAACTAGTGTATAACTAATAGTTATTTATATAACTAATACATACTAGTTATGCAAATACAACTTACTATTTATGTGCCTGGAGGGCAAAGCCTCGTCTCCTTTACTTCTGCACACCTAACACACTGCCCTGCACACAGCCAATGCTCAATGCATGTCTGTGAAAAGAACACATGAATAATAACGTAGGACATAGCTGTTGAACTAAAAAAGAATGACCCACATATAGTGACCTAGCTCACTTCTAGGAGTCCATCGGAAAGGGGGCGTGGGGTAGAACGCCGTATGTCAAGGATGGTTACTGCAGCAGTGTTTGAAATAGTCGAGAAGGAAAACTTGGGAACAACCTGATTGTCTACCCTTAGAGGAGTAAATTGTGTTGCATCTGTGCTGTGGAATGTTATGCAGCTCTTTAAAAAGATTGAATTGAGCATCTGTCCATTGGCCTGAAAGGTGAAGATGATGTTAGGTGAGATAAACAAGTGGCAGAGACATGTATGGCATGATCCTATGTTGTCAAACAAGTATGACCAAAGCACCCCCTAAATAGGATATGTGTGTTTGGACGGGAATGTGTGAGCACGGAGACAAGGGTAGAGAGCTACATCCAAGATGCTCTTGGGGGGTATACAATTGCCTCATTGGATGCAATAAACATAAGTTACTTTTGTGATTTTTGAAGAGCTTAGCAAAATTCTAAAGGAAACCGATGGGAAGACCTTGGGCATAATTGCTGCCGTCCCCGTTTGCCTGGAGGTGGGTCCTGGATGTTCTATCAGTGAATCAGGTGAGGGCAAGGTGGACCCATTTCACCCTCAATTCTGAGGACCACCATCCTCTTGCTTTCCTGACTAAGCCAGGTAAGAGTTGCCCATCTTCTACAGGAAACTCCCTCTTACCTCAAAGCAAATAGACCTCCTCCCCTGGCCCCCACTGGCAGGGAAGGACTGGGAATCAAAGAAGGGATTGCCTGGGGCCGGCCTGGTGGCACAGCAGTTAAGTGCGCACATGCTGCTTCGGCAGCCTGGGGTCGCCGGTTCGGATCCCGGGTGTGGACATGGCACTGCTTGGCAAAAGCCATGCTGTGGTAGGCATCCCACATAGAAAGTAGAGGGAGATGGGCATGGATGTTAGCTCAGGGCCAGTCTTCCTCAGCAAAAAGAGGAGGATTGGCAGCAGTTAGCTCAGGGCTAATCTTACCAAAAAAAAAAAAAAAAAAAAGAAAGAAAGAAGGGATTGCCTTTCTCCTGCCCTGCATCTGGCCTGGGAGTGAGTTCTTCCCTGTTCTCCAGGGAGAGGGCTCCTTCCCATGCAGAGAAAATGTCTGTAGCTACAGCCACTTTCTCCAGGGAAGGAAGTATGTTCAGTGTTTCTCTAACCTGACTGTGTGCACAATCCTTTTAATGGGAATAAAATTCCCAGGAACTCCCAGTGCTGACAAATTAATTTTGTTATAATATTGCTTAAGTATGTATAAGCATAAAACTAGGTATAAATGTATGCTTATAGCTCTTATGTGACTATAAAAACCAAAAGCAAATTTACAAATTAAATACAAAATTACAAAACCTGTAAAATTCAAATGAACGACACTAATGCAATTTCTTTTCTTTCTGTATTTAAGTCGCATCCGAACAAGTGCTCGCCAGCCATGGCACAGGTTCTTCTGCCTGGCAGACTGTGCTGGGGTGTGCCAGGTGGATCCCCACTTCTCCCCCGACTTGCCTGGACTTGAACCCCTACGAATTTTCCCTTCTAACAAGGCATCTTGGAGTCATTTGGCTTTCATGTGGTGTGAGTGCATCATTTAGGTATCAGGTCTATCTCTGTTTTTTTTTGTCTCGTTGGCTCTGAATAATTAAAGTAGCCGAAGCCACGGGTAAACACAAATAGGGACACTGATATTGGAAGGCAGCTCTTAAAGTGGCTATCCAGAGCTCATTAAAAAAAAGAAAATTATCACTGTGACAACACGGATGTGCCTTGAGGATGTCAGACAGAGAAAGATAAACAGAGTATGATCTCACTTACATGTGAGATTGAACTCAGAAACAGAGTAGAATAGAGGTGGCCTGGGCTGAGGGGTGGGGGGAAAGGGAGATGTTGGTCAGAGGGTACAAGCTTCCAGTTAGAAGATGAATCAGTTCCAGGGATCTAAGGTCCTACAGCATGGTGACGATAGTTGACAATGCTATGTTGTATATTTGACAGTTGCTGTGACGATAAAGCTTTAATGTTCTCACCACCATCACCACAACAACAAGAAACAACAACAACATCACAATAGTACTTATGTGAAGTGAAGGCTGTGATAACTAATCTTATTGTGGTAAACATTTCACAATATATACATGTATCAAATCATCACATTGTGCACCTTAAACTTACACAGTGTTGTATGTCAATTATATTGCGATAAAACTGGAAAAAATTTATCAAATGGAAACACAAAGTGAATATTATTTTAGTGAGTTCTTGTACCCCCAAGAATGCTTGAATTAAAAATAAACTGATGTAGGAAAAGAGGGGCAGGCCCAGAAGCTACGGACCTCATCTTCCCATCTGCCCCTCAGCGGTTACGTGTACTTGGGCAATCTGCTAAGCCTCAGTTTCCTCATCTGCAAAATAGAGACACTAATCCTCACTCTCAGGATTCCCGTGAGGATTTAAATGAGCGAAAGAGTGTATATGAAAGTACTTGACAAACTCTGAAGAACGATCGAAATATAAACTATTATTCTTAGGGGCAGGGCACAATGTGCTTCAAAGTCACCCTGTGACTTGCTTAGGTCCGTGTGGCAGCCTCAGTTTTCTCATCTGTAAAGTGGGGATAAAAACTATGACCTCATAGAGGAAGTGATGACGCAGGCAAAAGCACTTCATCTATTAATTCAGCAGATGTTTGGGGAGAACCTGCTTTGTCCAGGCACATGGTTTTTCTTTCCGTCTCTCTCTGGGCCTCACTTTGCATGCAGAAATTGTAGTGTTTGGACTGAAAGCTCTCTTTGGTCCTGTCACTCTGTCTTAGCCTTTGTTTGGGTCTCTGTCTGCAGTTACAACTCAATCAATCAGTCAATCAATACAAACTTATTGATCATCAACCAAATGTCCTGTGCTGTGAAGGTTACAAAGAAGTGGAAGTCAAATCAATATTTACCAAGCATCTGCTTGGTACTTTTATCATCTCTGAAGATTAATTAGAGCTTCCAGTTTTTAAAAGAAAGATTGCGAAGCAGCTAACACGGGGCCTGGCACTTCCTGATATCATTTAGTTTCTTTCCAGAAAAGTCCCAATACCCTTCTAATTTCATATTATCTTTGGTTGCTTGTGACTCGAGCATAAGGTTCTCGGAAGGAAGGGTCAGTGCTGTAATCCCCTTTGAACTCGCTCTGAGCCCAGCACATCATACTGTGCACAGAAAAATGCAGTTGAGCGCGCACGGAGAAGCAGCACCATCTTCTGGCCTAAGTGGGTAATGCTGCACTGGGGCGGAAGAGAGAAGCTAGTTCTCTTAGGCGCAAGCAATCTCTGGAGAGAGCTCAACAAGAGGCTCCCGCGCGCGTGCGTGTATATAAACCGTGGTTATCTACCGCTCTGCTTTCCCACTTTTGCCGTCTTCCACCATCAGAATTTTAGCCTCAGGATGGTTGAGGCATCCTGGCCTCTGGAATGAGAGAGTTGCTTTGAGGAAATCTGGTCTGAACCACTCCCCTGCCCCACATTGCAAATGGATGAATCAGGCTCAGAGACGTGAAGGCTGGCTCAAGGTCACCCTGCAAGGTAGTGGCAGTGCCAGGATTGGAACCAGCACTCCTGACTGTTCATTCAGGACTTTCCCCAGGACCCCAGCCACAGACCACTTTCTTCCTGAAGGCTGAAATTTTTGGCTTTTTAAAGCCATCATCTCTTTGAAGTGGATGTGCAGTTTGAGAAAATTCGTTTGATTGTTGATGGTTGCAGCAGGGAGCAAGGGTGGGTAGTGGAGGGAAATACCGTTTGCTGGACATGCTATGCGCCAGGTACTTCACGTGTATTAGCTTCGACTTTATCGTCTGTACAATGGGGGTAATAATTGCAGCTATTTGAAAGGATTACTATAAATAAAGTAATCTAAATATAGTGATACATGTAAAATGCTCACATACATGTAAAGTTGCTGGAATAGAGTTAGCACTCCATAAGTTTTAGGTTTTGTATGAGCTAGATTTTCTGGGATACAGTGAAGTTGCTTAGAAACAGTCTGATCATTTCAGATCTTGCTTTTATTAGGCAGGTCTGGAGGTGTGTTCTGTCTAGGACTAAGTATTCCCATTACTGGGGCATGAACTTCCTGAGTATTCTACTCAATGCCCCATGATTATGAGTTTTTACAGTCTGGCTGGCAGCAGCAGTCACAATTTCCAGCTCCATGGGAGTGCTGGGCACTGTGCTGTCATCCTTTTAGAGGGTTCTTTTCTTGGCCTCAGGTAATGTCCTTACACGTATGCGCTGATCTGCTGAACACTCCAGGGAGACCCTCTGCATCTCTTCGGGGTTCTCTCTCCGCACAGCTCTCTGCTCTCCAGCACTCTGTCCTGAGCACTCTACCCACCTTGGTCTCCCCAGACTCTCAGCAGTGTCTCCTTGACTCAGGAGTTCCCCAGACTCCATCTGGGCCCCCGCATCTGCACTGCAGCCTGGAAACTTTTTCTAGGCAGTACGCTGGGGTGATCTTAGGGCTCACACCATTTGTTTTCCTGTCTTTTGGGGATCACCATCCTTCATTGCCCTCCCAATGTCCAGAGCCTTGCTTGATTGTTTTGGTTGTTTGAGATCGGCAGATAAATCTGATCCCTGTTAGTTCATCTTAGGTGAAAGCATGAGTCTATCAGATTTTGCTGCATAACAAACCACCCAAAATGTGGTGGCTTAAAACAACCATTTATTTGTTCATGATTTGGCAGGCTGGCAATTTGGGCTGGGTAGTTCTGCTGGCCTTGGCTGGGCTAACCCACGGGTCTGCAGTCAGCTGTGGGTGAGCTAGGTGGCTCTCCTTTCTGGGAATTTGCTGGCTGTTGACTGGAGTGAGGGGGGCAACTGGGCCATGTGTTTCTCATCATCCAGCAGGCTAGCCTGGGCTCATTCACGTGATGGCTGGGTCACAAGAGCACAAGAGAGCAAGCCCTCATGATGAGAAATAAGTTTATTGTAGCATCCCTTTTGCTATTATCCCTTTGGTCAAAGCAAGTCATGAACTCAGATTTAAAAGGCTGAGAAATAAACTCCACTTTTCAATGAGAGGAGCTCAAGGTCACATTGTAAGGGCATAAGTATAGGAGGGCAAGAATGTGTAGCCATTTTTTAGGATTAGTCTATCATAGCTATTATTATTTCTCTTTAATCCTCATCACAAGCCAGGAGATAGATCTTATCATTGACATTTTACAGATGAGAAAACAGAGGCTCAGAGAGGATGAGATACTTGCGTAAGATCTCACAGCTAGTAAAAGGCAGAGCCAGGATTTGAACCAGCGTCTGCCTGACTCTGAACCCTTGCTCTAGGCATTGTGTTGTGTGCTTGGTGTGGTGTGTGTGCATGTGTGTGTCTGATCCCTGATTAGGTACATCTGTATTCAACACCATCAATTGTTCACCCCCATCCTGTTTTCTGCTGCCTTCTGGAGTTACCCATGTTCTGGATCCTTCCTGACACTCTCCCACCATCTCTCCCCCAAAGAGAAGGCCCTGGCCTGGGGCCCCTCCTCTCAGGCCCTGTGGGTGATGAATGCTCCGAAGGAGACATCTGTGCGTCTGTGTCTGTGTGTAGGGAGCTTGCACGTGCTGATGACCTCTGTCCCCACTCAGCTTGTTTCTCGGTTGGCTGATCAGTCCCTTCCTCCCTGTGCTGCTCCAAAAACCTCCCCACCTTCGTGGTCTCCCTTGTCCCCATCAGGTCCCCCTCCCTCAGGTCGAAGACACATGGGCCCTTGAGAGGCTCATGTTTGATTGCACCACTCTACTGCCATCAGTCCTTCAGTGGCTTCTGAGTTTTTTTTGTTTTTTTTTTTACTAGATAAAAGCTAAATTTATTTCCCTGGCACCAAAGCCCTCCATGATCTCATGCTAACCTACTTTCCATCCTATTTCTCACCGTCCATGTTCACTGTCTCCATAATTTAGCCAAGGGCACCATGGCTTTGCTCCCTCTGGGCCTGGCTCCTGGATTGTCCTTCTCCGTCTCCACACAGCTGACTCCTACTCCTTTGTAGCACCTCCCACCTTTGCTCTAGTTTGTGTGTCATGTCTGATCATCCCATTCAGACCATCACTTCCTTAGGGGACAGACATTGTCTCATTTGTGTCTGACCAATCACAGAGCCTGCTGTGGTGCCAGGCACACAGTTGGTGCTCAGTGAAGTGCCCCAGAGAAAGACAATCTGTGAGACATGTCACCTTACTCTCCACCCTTGGCAGGTCCTGCTGTTGAGTTCTGTGAGATACACCTGTGTCCTCACAGTAAATTTATCTTTTCTGCCCAAGCTAGTTTTAGATGAGTTCCAGTTACTGGAAATCAAGAGCATCTTGGTTATGATAGGAAGGATGTGTTGTGTTTCAGCTTTTCTGGATAATATTTATTGGAATCTTGGACACCTTAGGCATAAGGATGATTAATGGTGGAAACCTCAGGGAGTAGAGGCAGTCAAGAGAAAAGGATACTATTTGGGGATTAGAATGGTATCCTTTCTTGCACCCCAGATGGTGGAGGAACCTGCAGGGTGAGGGTTGGGAGCTTGTTTCGCGTCCAGGGCCATGTGTTACTGTCCATGGTCCTGAATTGTCATCTTGTCATCGTTTATCTTTAGGATATGACTGTCTTCTAACCCAGGAACATAGAGACTCCTGTCTCTATGAGCATCTCTCAGAGATCCTGAAATAGGTTATGAATAAAAAGGTTGAGGAAAATAGGATGGGAAGAGAGAGAGAGAGAGAGTTGGCTGTTGGAAAGGCACAGCTCCAAAAGAGTGCCAAAGAGTTCTTTGATTTTGAAATATTTGTTTCCACCATGAAAGAAACCATCCTAGACCTAGACTATGGCCAAAATATTGAAAAGTGAAAGAATTTTGAGAAATTATACACCAGGCTCAGCAAATGCGGGTGAGTATGGATAAGATTGGGAAAGCAATGTCGAGATGGTTCAAGTGAAGTGATATCAAATATTATACTAAATAACCCATAATTTTTATTTCCTTATTATATGTTTACTATAAAATTAAGCCTTATGGAAAATTTACATATTAATTCTGTAATATGTATATTTACAATGCAATATATATGTTTTATGCACACTATATAATATATAGCATATTATATAATATATTTATAATATACAATATATTATACATAAATATATTATATATGATATATACATAGAAAGTATGTAATATGTAATAGTACAAGTAATGTATATTATATTTCTTATTACATATTCATTATAAAATTAAGCCATATGGAAAACTTTAAAGAAGAAAGCAATCATCCAATTCTATAACTCAGAAATACCATATTTCATCAAATCTAGGTTTTGATTCTAAGACAAACCATTTTTTGTATCACTAAAAAAATGTTACCAATAAACCATGGCACGATGCTTTTTTATCACTTAGAATTTTTATTTTTATTTTATTTTTTAAAGATTGGCACCTGAGCTAACAACTGTTGCCAATCTTCTTTTTTTTCTTCTTCTCCCCAAAGCCCCCCAGTACATAGTTGTATATTCTAGTTGTGAGTGCCTCTAGTTGTGCTATGTGGGATGCCACCTCAACACGGCCTGATGAGCAGTGCCATATCTGCACCCAGGATCCGAACTGGCAAAACCCTGGGCCATGTGCGGAGTGCGCGAACTTCACCACTTGGCCACGGGGCTGGCCCAGAATTTTTATTGAAATAACTCTTTTAGACTTACTTAGACATATATTTTATAATATATTATTCTTATGCAAACATAAAAAGGGGAGTACAAGTGAAATATATTTGGCAATATATTCCTAAACCATCTTCACATTTAGGGTTCAACACTTCTGAATCACTCTTTGACCCCAAGTTGTGTGTGTGAGTGTATGTGTGTGTGTGAATGCAATATAATCCTTTGTGCGTTCAAGAGTATGAGTGATGCAGCATTTCTTAAGAGTGTTCAGCTATAGTCTCTAGGCTTTTCTTCCATGGTACTGATACCCAGCTATGAATTTTGATGCTGGCACTTTCTTTATCTTACCAGAAGGTGTCAGCAATGACAACTACTTCACTACCGACACCTGGCCAACAGCCATTGCATGAGCTCACTAGATTTCTAAGTTGTGTATATGCGAAAAAATAAATCTACATTTTAGAATGGATGAAAACCGAAACGCTGGTAAACGTTATTTCAAATATCTCTCTATGCTTATTTACAAAAAGAAGAAAGAATGGATAAGTGAGAGAAAGTTTTAGCTAAGGTTAGACAGAAATGATTTCATAAAAGTTGATCCCTATTCTACATTTTCTCAAAATGTAAGCTTAATTTTAATCACATTTAGCCGAAGAGAAGGAAATTGAATTAGATCTGAAGGAAATGCTGTACTTTAAACATTTTTTCCACCACAGGAGATATTAATTACTAAAAGACTCCCCAAGGTTAAGGAAAAATGATTATGAAAACCATAAAGCCACAAAGAGGTTAGAGTCATTGATTTTTCAAACCTCACGTTTCGGTTTTAGACAGTATTGATTGATCCCTGCTGTAAAAGGCGAGGTGGTTAGCGCAGTTACACTTCCTCCCTTTATCAATGCCCCAATTTTGTTACTCTGTTGCTTTTCCCTTCATCAGAGTTTATATTATTTATATTCTGTTCTGTAACCATAATTTTCAGATTATATGATTAAATGTGTCTAAAGCTGACTGCCCAGTCTTTTTACACTGCTTTCTCCATTGTTAAGTTCTTTTGATTTTTGTAACTATTTCTTTTCAAAGTAACATATGCACATGGTTTAAAAACTCAGCTTTTACCACTTGGCTCTAAATGAAAGATGGCATTCTTCTTCTCCGTGTCGTCACCCATCTGGATCTCACTGCTCTGAGAGAGTGATCCCCACCCCCTGCAACCATCTCCTTCGCTATCACCGTCACACCCTGAAGCATTGACTCCCTGCCATGGCAGCAAAGATTCTAGATACTTTACTGGGCCCTCTCCCTAACGCACATGCACACACTCAACCTCCTCGCATCCTCCAAATAGAATTATCACCATTTTCCATTGCATCAGTGTCCAGTGCAGAGGCATGCCAGCATATAGGATACCTGTATTGGATCATTTTTTGACACCCCCTTCTTTATGTGACAACTTTATTTTTAGTAATAATCATGAAATAAAACAAATAATGATAAGGGCCAGGAAAGAAGCACAGAGTAAAAATTTCTTTTGTTGAACTTCCTATACACAATGCTAGTAAAAACTTTAAAAATTACAGTACAAAAAAGGAAAAAGTAATCCTTTTGAACACTGTCTTATTTCTCGGGTAGGTTCTTTGGATGCACCAACTTGCATTTCTTAAGATTTGTTTCATTAACTTTGTGTAATGTTGAAGTTATTATATGTTTCTCTCTCTTTTTGTTTTAAAGATTTAAAAAATTTTTTCCTTTTTCTCCCAAAGCCCCCCAGTACATAGTTGTGTATTTCTACTTGTGTGTCCTTCCAGTTGTGGCATGTGGGACGCCGCCTCAGTGTGGCCTAATGAGAGCTGCCATGTCTGCGCCCAGGATCTGAACTGGTGAAATCCTGGGCTGCCGAAGCAGAGCGCACAAACTTAACCATTCGGCCACCCAGCCGGCCCCTATATGTTTCAAAATAAATTCATACATTGCTTTTTTACATTTTCCTTATTGAACTCCAGTGTATTAATATTGTTTCATGCTAGTATGGGTACTGCACTTCAAGTTTCTTTATGAAATTCAAAATAATTATGAAGTGAATCAGTGGCTGGTTTCACAACAATGTTACAAAGGACTACAAGTTCTTCCAAGTTCCTGCAGGACAAAAAAGCACAACTATTTATCCAAGGGTTTTTATATCTACTTAATAGAATTTTTATCTTTTGGTTACAGTCAAATATAATAACATTTTAGGTAAATAATTGTCCAATAACTAGTAAGTGATTTTTTTTTTTTTGTATAAAACTGACGTGTCTCCAAAAGGTACAATTTGGGAAATTACTATTGATACCACTAGTGCCATATTTAATTTTCTGGCTTCATTTTTTTTAGTTTAAAAAAATTAATAATTAGAAAGCAAGAATACATTTCAATTTATTCAAATTAAGTAAAACATCATGTATGGACTAAAATTTGTCCATTCCGACCAAATATTTTACACCTTGCAGTTCACAGTCTGTTTCACTGTTTTATATTTTAAACACAAATCAGAACTCCAACTGGTCACAAGGAATGACAGAATTAACGTGACTCAAGTTCTGCTTCTTTACAATCACTGTGCCTTTACAATCACTGTGCTTGCATTGTTTACTTTTAATCCACTGTTTAAAAGCAGAAATATGTGGCACCACAGGGTTGGAGACATGAACTGTACCTGAAATGAACTTGAACAATGATTCTGAACCATTAGAAGTTTACTCTCAAAACAAATTGCATGTAGCTGAATTCATAACTGGAAACCAATTGTACAACTGGGAGCTCCTCAAATTAACTTTTGTGTAAAATAAAGTGCTCATTAAAGGATAAATAATAAAAATGTGTTAATTTGAAGCTTGCAAATACATTATTAAAGCTCAACAGTAACTTCAAAAATTATTCATAAATTAGACAAACAAAAGATTTTTTGGGAGGAGAAGTATTTTATCACTGACATTATTTAGAATTGCTAGTGCACAGTGACAATGAAAACAAGACTAGTTTTTACTAGGTTTTATTATTGTTTTTAAGTTATCTGCAGAGAAGCACCCCTTATTGCTTGCACTTGGGGCAGACGCTCTCACCATCTTGCCTTTGGTATGCCACTGGTTCAGTGTTTATATTAGCAAGGTCATACAATTAATATTGAGAGGTGAGCCATATACTGTCCTAAAATTACATTTCAGCTTTTTATATTTCCTGGAGTTAATAATTCCCTCTTTTTTGTTTACTTAGGTTTCTTTCTTTTTTTTTTTTTTTTAAAGATTGGCACCTGAGCTAACATCTGTTGCCAATCTTTTTCTTTTCTTCTTCTCTCCAAAACCCCGCAGCACATAGTTGTATATTCTAGTTGTAGGTCCTTCTGGTTGTGCTATGTGGGACGCTGCCTCAGCATGGCCTGATGAGTGGTGCCATGTCCGCGCCCAGGATCCAAACTGGCGAAATCCCTGGCCACCAAAGCAGAGTGCGTGACCTTAACCACTCGGCCACGGGGCTGGCCCCTACTTAGGTTTCTGT
Source organism: Equus quagga (assembly GCF_021613505.1). Classification (NCBI taxonomy): domain Eukaryota; kingdom Metazoa; phylum Chordata; class Mammalia; order Perissodactyla; family Equidae; genus Equus; species Equus quagga. Next base: position 84,363,171 of record NC_060277.1, on the reverse strand, counting down.
GTGCTAATTCATTCTGAAAATTTCCACCAGAACTGAAAGTCTTCTTTGAATTTATGTTCAGACACACCAAATGAGCTATCCATTCCACTTTTCTCTTGATATCAATCCCCCAGCTCTATGTTTTCTTACTACAAACTGGACAAGTTGCTGTTTAGACCTGCTGCACAGCTGTCTTCTTGGCACTTTTGTTCAACATCACTCAAGAAGTTTCCATTGTTTTTCTTTTGCATCGATTCTCTTGTTGTCTAGATCCCATATTTTCCTCTTTTTTGTTTATTCCTTTCATTATAACATCATGAAAGCACATCTTTCAGTAGCTTTTTGGAGAAAGGGTTTGTGGGAGGTAAATTTTAAAAATCCGGCATATCTGAAAATGTTTTTATCCTCACAGCATTTTAAATTTTTAAATTACATATAGTAAAGTTGACTTTTTAAATATATATTTCTATGCATTTTAACATGTGTTAATTCATGTAACCACCACAGGATCCAGAACAGTGTCGTCACCTCAAAATACTCTGTCATGTTACCCCTTTGTAGTTACACTCTCCCCCAACCCCTAGGCTCTGGCAACCGCTGATCTGTTCTTTATCACTACAGTCTTGTCTTTTTGAAAATGTCATTTAAATGGAATCACACAATATGTAACCTTTTGAGACTGGCTTCTTTCGCTCAGCATAGTGCCTTTGAGATTCATCCAAGAGGTTGCACGTATCGGTAGTTCATTGCTTTTTCTCACTGACTAGTATTCTACTGCATGGATGTACCACAGTATGTTTGTCTATTCACCCATTGAAGGACATTTGTGTTGTTTCCAGTTTTTAAAAAATTCAAAGCAGAGTTATAAATATTCATTTATAGGTTTTTGTATAAACAGAAAATTTTATTTTTCTAGGGTAAATAGCCAGGAGTGGAATTGCCGAGACATATGGTAAGCGTATGTTTAACTTTATAAGACAGCCAAACTGTTTTCCAGAGTGGCAATACCATTTTATATTCCCACCAGCAATGTCTGAGAGTTTCAGTTGCTCCACATCCTTGTTAGCATTTGGTATTGTCAGTATTTCTTATTTTAGCCTTTCTAATAGGTGGGTAGTGGTACCTCATTGTAATTTAATTTGTATTTCCTTAATGGCTAATGATGTTGAGCATCTTTTCATTTACTTATTGGCCATCTGTAAATCTTCTTTGGTGAAAGACTTAGGTCTTTTGCCCATTTTTAAATTGGGTTGTTTGTTTTCTTACAATTGAGTTTTGTAAGTTCTTCATATATACAGATCCTTTGTTGGATATGTGATTTATAAATATTACTTCCCAATCTGAGATAGTGTTTTCATTTTCTTAACAATGTCTTTCATAGGTAAAATTTTAATTTTGATAAAGTTCAATTTACGTTTTTCTTCTTTTATGAATCATGCTTTTGGCGTCATGTCTAAAAACTCTGCTTAACTCCAGGTCACAAAGATTTTCTCCTATGTTTTCTCCTAAAAGACTTATGATTTTACATTTAGATTTATAAATCATTTTGAATGTATTGTTTGTACAAGGTGTGAAGTTTGGGTGGAGTTCACCTATCTGTATATGGATGTCCAACTGTTCCAACAGCATTCGTTGAAAAGAATGTGCTTTTCCCATTGAATTGTCTTTGCATCTTCATCAAGAATCAACTGGTCATATTTATGTGGGTCTATTTCTAGACTCTCTATTCTATTTCATTGAGCTATGTGTCTATCCCTTCACCAGTACCACACTGTCTTGACTACTGTGGCTTAAGTAGAGTAAGTCTTAAAATCAAGATTCCTCTAACTTTATTCTTTTTAAAATTTGGCTTAAAATTTTGGGTTATTCTAGTTCTTTTGCCTTTCTACATGCATTTTAGAATCATCCTATCAATATCCATCAAAAAACTTGCTGGGATTTTCATTGTGTTTGCATTGAATCTATCCATCAATTAGGGGAGAATTAACATCTCCCCCCCCCCCTTTTCTTTTGAGGAAGATTAGCCCTGAGGTAACTGCTGCCCATCCTCCTCATTTTGCTGAGGAAGGCTGGCCCTGAGCTAACATCCATGCCCATCTTCCTCTACTTTATATGTGGGATGCCTATCACAGCATGGTGTGCCAATCAGTGCCACGTCCACACCCGAGCTCTGAACCGGCGAACGCCGGGCCGCCGAAGTGGAACGTGTACACTTAACTGCTGCGCCACCAGGCCAGCCCTGAGAATTAACATCTTAACAATATCAAGTCTTCTGGTCTATGAACATAGTATGTCTCTCCATTTATTTAGGTCATCTTTGATTTCTTTGAGCAAAATTTTGAAGTTTCCAGCACACAAATCCTGTGCACATTTTGTTAGATTTATACCCAAGCTGTTCATTTATAGAGCTATTTTAAATGTTTTTCTTTACATTTTAGTTTTCAATTATTCATTGTTAGTATACTGCCATCTTGTTAAGCTCACTTATTAATTTTAGGAGTCTCTGTAGATTCCTTGGGAATTTCTATATAGTCAATCATGTTTTCTGAGAATAGGGATAATCTATTTACTTTTTATTCTTTTTATTGCTTTAATTTACTGGCTGGGACTTTCAGTATGATGTTGAATAGGAGTGGTGAGAGTGGGCACCCTTGCTTTTTTCAGTTTTCACAGCTTTTTACACACGAATGCCTGTGAGGGGACCACTGGACATTTGAGGAAACCATCTAAGCAAGAGGGCGATAGGAGTCTTTCTTAGTCAGTTCGGGTTGCCAAAACAGCATACTGACCGCATTCTGACTGTATTGTGACTGACTATGTAAGGCTGAGGGTTTTATAAACAACCGAAATTTATTTCTCACAGTTCTAGAGGCTGGGGAGAATAAGAGCAAGATGCCAGCAGATTCAGTGTTTAGTGAGGCCCGCTTCCTGATTCACAGATGGCCGTCTTCTCGCAGTGTCCTTACCTGGTGGAAGGACGGTGAGAAAGCCCTCTGGTGTCTCTTTTATACGGGCACTAATCCAATTCATGAGGGCTCCACCCTCACAATCTGCTTACCTCCCAAAGACCCCACCTGCTAATACCATCTCATTGGGTTTAGGATTTCAATATATGAATTTTGGGGGAACTCAAGCTTTAGTCCATTGCAGGGTCCTTTCATTAACACCTCACACTTAACTGATGTTTTGGCTGAGTTTGGAATTGCAGACTGAAAATAATTTTCCCCGGAATGTTGAAGACATTTCTTGATTTTCCTCCAGCATCCAGTTTGCTCTTAAGAGATCTGAAGCTGTTCTGCTTCTTGTTCTTTTGTGAATGACCCATTCCTCATCTCTAGAGGCTTTTAGAATCTCATTTTTGTCCGAATTGTTTTAAAGTTTTACAATGAAATGTTTGGTGTGAGTTTTATTTCTTCTGCTGATATTTGTTGGGCCCTTTCAATCTGGGAAATTTCTTGGATGATTTCTTTGCTAGTTTTTTCACCTCTGTAATTGCCATTCTTTGGAGAATTCCTACTGAATTAGTTTCTAAGCCTCTTATGTATTCTCTCCAGTTGTTTACTACATCTTAATTTTTTTATTTTACATTCAGAAGTAATTTCAACTCCATCTTCTAACCTCTCTGTCGACATTTTTACATGTGTAAATATATTTGAATTTCTAAGAGCTATTACTTATTCTCTATTTTTTTCTATTCTTCTTTTATAGATATTATATTTTCTTGCCTCTCTCTAAAGATACTAGTTATATGAACTAGAGAGTTTTTTAAAAAGATTTTTTATGTTCCCTGCATTATTTTTGTTTTCTTCCCATTCATTTTTCTATTTCTTTTGGTTTTGGTCTTTCATCTTGGAAGACTTCCTTAAATGCCTGTTGATGCTCGACTGTCTATATGCAGTAAGAATAAGGCACTAAAATGTTGACTGGAACCTCTATGTATAGGCAGCACTTTCATACTGGCAGACTTCACTTTAGCAGATGAGGTGGAAAATCAGTAATTCACTGGAGGGCCTCCAAGTGCCAATATGTTGAGGCCCACTTTCCTGGAGTTGCTGTTTCTCCAAAGAAAAGTTGGTTTCTTGCCTTTAAGCTAGATGCTAGAGTTTACCCTGGGTTAAGGGGGGAGATGAAACTAAGTCCTCTTTCAGTCAGGGAAGTTCCTACCTATAACCCCTAATTTCCATTACCTATATTTGAGTTTGTGACCCCTAGTATTATAAGAATTTTTCTGTACAAGACAGACCTTGTGTTGTTCTCAAGATTCTCTTGCTTTTGGCCCATCATGTTCATCCTTGTTGCCAGGTACCTTACAACAGCATGGCAGACACTGCAAGTTGCCTGTCCAGCAGCCATTCCAAATCCCTTCTCCCTTGCCTGTCTCCTACCAAAGTAGCTGGAAAAGCCAGATATTTATGTTCCCAGACCATTTAGAAGCTAGGAGTAGTCATGTGATCAATCTAGTAATGACCAATAAGACATAGGTGTATTCACTGGGGAGTTTGGGGAAAGATTTCTCTTCCATGATCAAAGGTAAGAGATTTAGGAGGAGAAAACCTTATCCCACACCCTTTTCCTCATTCTAGCCTTTGAATGAGATTGTGTGAGGACAAACACGATGATTGAAGCCATGGAAGCCATCTTGGCCCATGAGGGAAAGGCCAAGAGCATCACAGAGTTATTGAGTCATGGGTCATGGCTGGCTCATTGGCTCCGACTCCTTCATTTTTCTTAACTACCTTTTTATCATTCTCCTTCTTTTCTTATCTTCCATCTCCTTTTCCCTTTCTCCTCTCTTCTCTTTGCCCTCCTCCCATCTTTAAGGGTTCCAAAGCTGGGATGGGATGAACTAGGGACACAGGCAAAGTTATAGGCCTTTAATTGCCCTCATTAAGTCTTTTCTGAAACAAGATGGGGTATGAATAAACAAAGGAGCTGCTCCCCCTATGTCTGTTCTCTCAATTCTCCCATCTCTCCTCCTCCCTATTACCACAGAGGCCTCCAACTGTAGGTCTTCCTCCTGCATAACATCCTCCACTGGCTTCTCACGTCCTATAGGATAAAATCTTAATTTGTTAACCTGGTCCCTCAAAGCTCCCCAGTGTCTGATCCCTGCCTCCTCTCTAACCTCATCTCCCACCACTTCCCCTGTGTTCCAGCCTTGTTGAGACACTCGGGGTTCCTGGAGTGTATGCTGGGCCATTTCATCTCTGGGCCTCTATTCTCCCTGCCAGAAACACACCTCTGCCTATGTGCATGAACTTCCCCTTTGTTCAAATGTCACCTCCTCTGGGAAGCTTTCCCCTCTCTCCCAGGCTTGGTTAGTTGCTCAGCCCTTTAACCTTTGAGCATCCCCTAGTAGAGCTGTCTCCTCTCCACAGTGAGTAAGTTTATGTTTTTGGGTCTGTTTTCCCCATCAGCCTGTGGGATCCTTGAGAGCAGAATGTATGTCTTATTTTTATATCCCCTCACTGAGGGTAGTGGTGTAACCAGACATGTCTCTCTCTGCTATTTAACTCTTCAAGAAATTTCATTTCAAATTATTAATTCCACCCTTAACAAAAGTTTGCTGAATGCCCACAATAGAGTAGGTATGATATGCCAAAACAGCAAAACACATCGTAATCAATTTGTAAAAAAGAGAAAGAAAGAAGATAAGTCATCCATAACCCCACATCCCTTAATACATTTGTTGTTGAGATCTGGGTATTTACTGCAGGTATTTTCGAACAAAACAACTTTTAAAGTGGTTCCAGTGTGCCTTATTAGCTGCAGTGGCCATGGCTCTCTGCCCAGTGTTTCCATTAAAAGTTTACAGGCCCCCAGAGAGGTAAACGAGACGGCTTGGACCTCCCTTGGGTTCTGACCTTCCACTGGGGCATAGCATTGAGTCAGTTTCCAGTGGGGATTGTTAATTAAGTTAATAACCTCTCATTTGAATACTATTTTCTATTTTCCATGTTCCTACAGCAGCATTAGCTCATTTGTTGTCATCTATAATCCGCATTGTGCCCATTGTGCAGAGGAGGAAATGGAGGCACTCAGCAAGGGGTGATGAAAGGATCGTTGTAACAGTCCTGTGTGTAAGACCCAGCTATGCCATTACCAACCACATGACTTGGAGCAGGTTGTATCATGTCTCCAGGCCTTAGTTCCTGCATATGTGAAAATAAAAAGTTGGATTAGACAATCTCTTAAGGTTTCATCAATCTTCAAAATTTTCTTGACTTTATGTCCTGTTCAAGGTTACACGGCTTGTTTGTGGCAGAACCATGGCGAGAATCCAGGTCTGTTGGCTCCTGGGCCAGTGCCTATCCAATCACGCCACAAATAATCTGACTTTCTCCATGAGAATTCTCTCGGAGATGAGGGCACGCTGTGGCTTCCACTTCCTTCTCCCCCGTCTGTTGTTGGAATAGAAGGACTTGGCTGGAGAGAAGGAAGAGGGAGGGGCCTGGGTCGGATGGGAGGGTGGATTAAAAAAAAAGAACAGAGCTGCCACAGTTTGCACTTAAATCCGGGCTGTAGGGAAACATGATCCAGGGTGTGAGTGGTGGAAATCTTGGGGGAAAGTGGCCACATCACTTTTCACAGCTTTTTTGGGGGGTAAAGGAATAAAACTTGGTCACATATCCTCAACCTTGAGTAAGGCAGCTCTTAAAAGAGTGAGATAAAAATAAGTCTGATTCCACAGGCAGAGATGATCTCTGAATGATAACGTGTGGCAAGGGGACAGGAGAGGCGCCTATCCAAGGGCAGAAGCGAAAGTGTTCTGAATCTGTAAAGTAGTCTCAAGGTTAAAGCAGGAATGAGCTGAGCCTTCGGGTAAGGAAAACTAATCCAGGCCAATTGCCCAGGGAAGCTGAGAGACCATGGAGCTCTTGAGCTCCTGTTAGCTCCTATTCACTACAGGAAGGGGTGACATTTAAAGCAGAAAATGGAAGGGAACACATCACGCGCGCACACACACACACGGAAATGAGACCCTGGAGAGCTCGGAAGATGCAGATACATGGTTTCCCAGGTGAACTTAAAGTTCAACCATGACTGCCATCTCTTTTCTCTCTGTTTTCAGAGTGGATAATTTCTATTGCTCTACCTTCAAGTTCACTGACTCTTCCCTCTGTTATCTTCATTGAGCCCCTTCAGTGAATTCTTTATTTCCACTGTTGTATTTTTCCATCCTAACGTTTCCATTGGTTCTTTTTTAGAGCTTTCATTTCTTTGCTGAGAACTGCTGTCTTTCCATGTGTTTCAAGGGCGTTCACTTTTACCTCAGGGAGCATGGTGATGAAAGCTACTTTAAAGTCCTTGTTTGATCATTTCAACGTTGGCATCATGTTACAGTTGGTGTTTGTTGATTGTCATTTCCTTGCAAGTCATTGAAGTTGTCCTGGTTTTTGCCTTTTAATGTTGAATAATTTTGGATTGTATCCTGGAAATACCATATTGTGAGACTTTGAATCCTGTCAACATTCTCCGGAGAATGTTGATTTTGTTTGTTTGTTTGTCTGAGCTGTCATTTAACCCTGTATGTCCTGACCTGTGTTGTTTGAGATGCGGTTCCAACGTCTGTGAACTTTTCAAAGCCTTTGCAGTGCTACTGGGGGTCTGCGCCATGCATGCCCCACCTAGGGGCCAGTCTGGGACCTGAGTCGGGGTCCACACTGTACCTCAGTTCTCAAAGCGGTGGCTGTGCTTCTTCAAGTCAGTCCTACTTGCGCACAGATTTAAGGATCCCTTTCTCTCTGTGATTTATGCCATCTGGCTCCCAGGGACCCCTTTCCTAATCTTCTGGCCATAAAGAGAGGGCTTTTCTTGGGGTTTTTTGTCTGTGTCCACTGTACACTTCTGGGACTACAGAGTCTAGGCAAGTAGCTACAGAAGGAAAAAAAAAAATCAGGGAACCAACCACCATATTGGTTGTTATTCAAGTTTTGACTTGCCTTCCCGAACTGCCTGCTCCTGTTCCCTTTTCAGAGCCTTAGGATTTTGGTTTCTATTTGTAGTAAGTGGGAGAGGTTGGATGGAGGCTTAGAACCCCTAGGTTATAGTTTTGATTTGTTTGGTGGACGTGCCTTTCTGGTGTGATCTCTTTGTCCTTGGGATATTATTCTACTCTCTAGTCCTTTATTTCTTATAGAAACTTTGTATGGGATTTCCTCTTGGTATTTTTCCGTGGCTCATTTTTATGTGAAAGTAGTTTTGCTGAACTTTTAGAAGGGGGCATGGTTCACACACCCCTCTCTTCCGTTGTTTTCATGCGGTATTCAAAAATGTAGCTTCTTGCTTTCTGAGATTCACTGGCTCTTTTAGAGCTAGCTCTGTCCTCCCTGCCATTGTTGTCTGTACCTTCTGTTTCCTTGGTCTCCGTTACATCTGAGTCAGCTTTGCTCCCACTCTCCGCAGTCCTCTTCCATGTGGGGTGTGTGCTGGAAGGTGGCTCTGGCTTGTCAGTTCTGAGAGTTCCCATGACTGAGCCTGCTCCAGTCCCTTCAGTTGTGATTCTAGGCTTCCGTCGTTCATCCTCCACTGAATTTGGAAGAACCATTCTCAGTTTCAGCTATTTTAGAGTTGGTCTGCAATACTTTCCAGAGAATACCTGTTGGCTATTTTTTTTTTCCTTCCTTTCAGGTCTGTCAGGCACCCTGTTGCTTCCCTCTGCTTCCTTCTTCACAGATGCTGATAGTGTGCAGCCCTTGTGCAGGAGAAAGAATCAAACCACTCACAATGAAAAAATCAGACTGGCTTTAAGCTTTTCCACAACAACATTTGATCTTATAAGACAAGGAGGCAATGTCTGTACGGTCCTCAGGAAATCAGCGTGTGATGCTACACTCATATCCAGATAAACTGCCATTCAAATATAAAAGAGACAGATGTTTTTAAATGTGCAAGAATGCAGAGAATATTTTTGCAGCTATTTGAAAAATATATAGAAGGTGAATTTAAGTCTATCAAAAGATAAATGAGAGCCTATGCTAAAGGTACTGATGCTGAGTAGTAAACTTATTTAAAGTAGATTTAAGGTTAAAGACTTGAGGGAATTACAGTTTCAAAATATAATGTAAGTGTTACAAACCACAAAGAAGTGGAAATAGTAACATAATTAGCAAAAGTTAGAAGATAGAAAAGAGAATAATAAGTAATCTAAGCATACTAATTTCTTCCTTTTTAATTATTTAAAGCTGATAAGTCAAGTAATGGATGTATGAGTTTAATTTACACTTTATAGAGAATTAATATTACCACTAGATCAACTGAGAAATATAGTATACATAACTAACACTAGGGAATAAAAGAGAGGAGGGGGAAGGGAGCTGGGAAAAGGGGATGTATCAGTTTCCTTATATTTTAATATGGATGGTCAATAGATATTGTCTAAAGTAGATAAGAATTATGTATGTGTATATACACTTACAGACAGAGAGATAACAAACGAAAAATAAAAAGAAAGACATATCATATGGTAAAAATAAAATACAAAAAAATCATTAAAATAGAGAAATCTTATTAAATAAGATGATTGAACTAAAACCAAATGTGAAAGAGAAATACACAAATCTACAATCATAATGGAAAGGTTAAAGATATTTCTCCCAGTTACTGATAGGACATGAGAAAAAAATAAGGATATAAAATATTTGAGTAACACAATTAACAAATTTGACCTAATTAACATTTATAGAATAATGCATCCAACAACTATCAAAATAATTTTCAGATATACATGGAACATTTACCAAAATAGACCATATGCTAAGCCAGAAAGCAATTTTTAACAAATTATGGAGGACTGAAATTATCCCAAATATGTTCTCTGACCACAGTGGATTTAAGTTAGAAATTTATAATGTAAAGATAACTAGTGGGATAATGCCACAGAAGATGGCTGAAGCAACTATTTTGGAGCTCTGAAGTCTAGTCAAACATTCGCAGTATCCAAGGGAGTGCATAGTGAAGAAAGAGGCAGGTAAATTTTAATGAATTTTGACATTTCATGAATGGCTACCAGTCCCCAACCCCCAGCCCCATAACAGGCATCCATGGTGATGGCAGTCTGTGATCCTAGTGTGGATTGATTGTGCTAGGGTGGGCAACAGAGACATTGCCTGCCAAAAATTCGGGTTGTGCATTTCGATTGCTGCTTTTGATTACTGAGGGGCTAGCACAGATGCTGGCTATTGTCTCAACCCACGTGGGCTGAAGTAGCTTTCTCAGTGGTATTGGTTAGAGGAGATTAAAAATGACAGACACCATTTTTTTCCTTTTCTTTTTTTTATTGGACCCAGGAATTTAAGGAAATCTCTGTCAGGTCACAGGCTGACCATGGAAATAATGGAATGGAGCCTTCGGTGACCACACACAACAAGAAATATAGTCTTTGTGAAAATAGTTTGGAAATGTCACTAAACAAATGGGTGACTGAAGCCTTCATCAAGTAACAAGAATAATCCCTGCAGAGGGATTACCAGAGTTGCCAGATACAATATTTAAAGAATCAAGTGCTCAACAAAAAATTCAAAGTATATGAAGAAACAGGAAAATATGGCTCATTCACAGGGAAAAAAAGAAATTGACAGAAATCATCCCTGAGAAAGTTCAGACATTGGACTTACTAGACAAAAGATTTTTAAATTAATTGTTTTAAATACGCTCAGAAAGAAGAAGGAAACCATGGACAAGTAACTAAAGGAAATAAAGGGAATGATATATGAACAAGTAGGGAATAGTAACAAAGAGAGAAATTATATTTAAAAAAAGAACTAAATAGAAATTCTGGAGCTGAAAAGTACAGTAGTTGAATGAAAAATTTACTAGAGAAGTTCAACAGGAGATTTGATCAGGCAGAAGAAAGAATCAATGAACCAAAAGATAAGACAATTGAAATTGCCCAGTCTAAGGAAAAGAAAGAAAGAAGAATAAAGAAAAAATGAACAGAGCCTAAGGGACCTGTAGGAAATAATCAAGCAGGCCAGTATATGCATTCTGGGAGTCCAGAAGAAGAAATAGAGAAAGGGGCAGAAAAAATATTTGAAGAAGTAATGGCCAAAAAGTTCCCAAATTTGATGAAAGATGTGAATCTACATGTCCAAGAAGCTCCACAAACTCCAAGCAGGATAAACTCAAGGAGATCCACACTGAGACACATTACGGTCATGCACTGTGTGATGATGTTTTGGTCAACAATGGACTGCACATATGATAGCGGTCCCATAAAATTAATACCATATGGCTTACACGTGTAATATGCTATACTAAGTTTGCGTAAGTACACTCTATGATGTTCACATAATGATGAAATCACCTAACAATGCTTTTCTCAGAATGTATCCTATCATTAAGCAAGGCATGATTGCATAATAAAACTGTAAAAAGCCAAAAACAAAGAGAGAATGTTGAAAGCAGTAAGAGGGAAGCAACTCATTATGCTCAAGAGATTCTCAATAGAATTAACAGCCAGTTTTTCATCAGAAATCCTGGAGGCCAGAAAGTAGTGGGATATAATATTTAAAGTGCTGAAAGAAAAAACAACCCCATCAACCAAGAATTCTATTTTTCAAAAGTGAAGGAATAATTAAGACATTTCCAGGTCAACAAAAGCTAAGGGAGTTCATTGCTAGTAGACCTGCCCTACAAGAAATGCTAAAGGGACCCCTTCAGCTAAAACAAAAAGACAGTAGGTAACTGAAAGCCACGTGAAGAAATAAAGATCACTGGTACAGGCAACTACACCAAGTAAATATAAAAGTTAGTATTGCTGTATTTTGGTATGTAAATTCTCTTTTTGTTTTCTATATGGTTTAAAAAAACAAATGCATAAACACACATGCGTAAAGAAGTAATTTGTGAAAATAACATAAAGGTAGGGGGGAAGGAATGGGACAGGAGTGGTGTTAATATACGCAATTTAAGCCAAGTTGGTCATCAAACTAGATTTGGACTAGATTCAAACTAGAGTCTTCTAAGTTCATGATATAGTTAACATCTTAACAGTTAGTGATTCCCATGGTAACCATTAAGAAAATAACTTAAACATACCCAGAAAAGGAAATAAAGAGAGAATAAAAATAGTCACTAGAAAAAAAAATTTAACCAAACACAAAAGAAGGCAGTACTGGAGGGACTGAGGAACAAAAACAATGTAAGACATGCAGAAACAAATAGCACAATGGCAGAAATAGGTCCTTTGTTATCAGCAATCACTTTAAATATAAATAGATTGAACTCGCCAATTAAAAGGCAGAGATTGGAAGAATGGATTGAAACAACATGATTCAACAATATGCTGTGTCTTAGTTTGTTTGAGCTGTTATAATAAAATACCATAAACTTGGTGACTTAACAACAAATATTAATTTCTCATAGCTCTGGAGGCTGGGAAGTCCAAGACCAAGATGCTGGCAGATTCGGTGTCTGGTCCCATTTCCTGGGTCATAGGCAGCATCTTCTCATTGTGCCCTCACATGACAGAAGGGACAAGAGAGCTCCCTCAGCTCTCTTTCATAAAGGGGGAGCCCTCATGACCTAATCACCTCCTAAAGGCCACACAATCTAATATCATCACCTTGGGGGTTAGGTTTCAACATTTGAATATTGGAGGGATACAAACATACAGACCATAGCATGCTGCTTACAAGAATCTCACTTTAGATCCAAAGACAAAAATAGGTTGAAAGTGAAAGGATGGAAAAAGATATTCCATGAAAATAGTAACCAAAGGAGAGCTGGGTTGGGATCAAGAAGGAAATAGGGGAATTTAACCATACTATAAACCACTAGACCTAAAAGACATATACAGAACACCCAACAACAGCAGAGTATACATTCTCAAGTGCACATGGAGAATTCTCCAAGATAGACCATGTGTTAGGCCATAAGACGGTTCTCAATAAATTTAATAAGATTGAAATCATATAAAGTATCTTTTCTGACCACAATGGAATGAAGCTAGAAATCAATAACAAAAGGAAAACTGGAAAATTTGCAAATATGTGGAAATTAAACAATTGACTCTTACGCAAGAAATGGATCAAAGAAGAAATCACTGGGGAAATTAGGAAAAACTTTGAGATGAATGAAAACAAAAACACAACACACAAAAACTTATGAGATACAGTGAAGGCAGAACTTAGAGGGAAGTTTATAGATATAAATGCCTACATTAAAAAACATGAAAGATCTAAAATCAAGAATCTAACTTTGCACTTTAAGGAACTAGAAAAAGAAATGCAAACTAAAACCAAAGCCAGCAGAAAGAAGGAAATAATAAAGATTAGAGCAGAGATAAGTGAAATAGAGAATAGAAAAACAGTGGAAAGAATCAACAAAACCAAAAGCTGATTCTTTGAAAAGATGAACAAAATTTATGAACAATTAGCTAAACTGACTTAGGAAAAATAGGGAAGATGCAAATAAATAAAATCAAAAATGAAAGCAGGAACCAATCTTACAGAATGAAAAGAACTTACTAGAATAGAATATACTACCAACCTTATAGAAATGAAAAGGATTATAATAGAATTCTATAAGCAATTATATACAAACTAATTAATCTAGATTAAATGGATAAATTCCTAGAAACACACAAATTACCAATGAAATTACTCAAGAAGAAATAGAAAAGCTCAACAGACCTATAACAAGTACAGACAGAATTAGTATAAAAAAATCTCCCAACAAAGAAAAGCCTAGGACCAGATGGCTTCACCGGTGAATCCTGCCAAACATTTAAAGGAGAACTAACAACAATACTGCTCAAATGCTTCCAAAAAATAGAAGCAAAGGGAGCACTTTCCAACCCATTCTTTAAGGTGAACACCACCCTGATACCAAAGTCAAACAAAGATACCACAAGAAAACCACAGACCGATTTTTTTAATAAATATAGAAGCAAAAATCCTCAACAGAATACCAGCAAACTAAATCCAACAGTACATTGAAAGGATTATACACCATGACCATGTGGGATTTATGCCAAAAATGCAAAGATGGTTCAACATAAGAAAATCAATCACTGTAACACACCACATTAATAAAACGAGGGAAAATTCCACATAATGATTTCAACAGATGAAGGCACATTTGAAACAATTCAATACCCTTTCATAATAAAAACACCCATCAAATTAGGAATAGAACCGGGGCATTTATGAAAAACCCACAGGTAACATCATACTCAATGGTGAAAAACTGAAAGCTGCTCTCTACTAGGATGAGGAACAAGAAAAAGATGCCTACCTTCACCACTGCTATTCAGCATTGTACTGGAAGTTCTAGCCAGAGCAATTAGGCAGGAAAACAAAATAAAAGACATCCACCTTAGGAAGCAAGAAGTAAAACTATCTCTATTTGCAGTTGACATGATTCTATATACAGAAAAATCCCATAGAATCCACAAAAAAACCATTGAAGCTAAGAAACAAATTGGGCAAATTTTCAGGGTACAAGATCAACACACAAATATCAGTTGTGCTTCTGTAAACTAGTAAAAAACAATCAGAAAAAGAAGTTAAGAAAACAATTCCATTGACAATAACATCCAAAAGAATAAAATATCCAGGGAAAATTTAACAAGGGGAGTGAAAGACTTGTACACTGACAAATACAAAAAAATTTCTTAAAAAATTAATACAGACCTAAATAAATGAAAAGACATCCCACGTTCATAGATTGGAAGGCTAAATGTTAAGACGGAAATACTCCCTGACGTCATCTACAGAATCAATGTAATTCTCATCAAAATTCCCACGGTCTTTTTTGTAGAAATGGAATATTCAATCCTCAAATTCATATGCAACTACAAGGGGCTCCAAATAACCAAAAGAGAACTGAAAAAGAAAAACAAATAAGGAGGACTCACACTTCCTAATTTCAAAACTTACTACAAAACTACAGTAATCAAAACAGAATGGTTCCAGCATGATGGAATAGAATTGAGCGTCCAGAAATAAATGGTAACATCTATGGTCAATCGATTTTTTTACAATAGTGCCAAGGCCATTCAATGGAGAAAGAATAGTCTCCTCAAAAGATGATGCTGGGACAACTAGATAACCACATACAAAACAATAAATTTGGACCCCTACTTCTCTTTGTACATAAAAATTAACTCACTGTGAATCAACTACCTAAATATAAGAGGTAAAACTATAAAGCTCTTAAAAGAAAACATAGGAGTAAATCTTCCTGACCTCAAATTTCAGTGGATTGTTAAATTTAACACTAAAAGCACAAGCCACAAAAGAAAAAATAGATATATTAGACTTCATAAAAACTAACATATTTTGTGCATCAAAGCACATATCAAGAATGTGACAAGATAACCTACAGAATGGGAGAGAATGTTTGTAAGTCATATATCTTATAAGGGTTTAATATTCAAATTGTAAAAAGAACCCTTATAACCCAACAACAGCAACAAAAACAACCCAATTAAAAAATGGGCAAAGGATCTGAACAGACATGTTTCCAAAGAAGATATACAGATGGCCAACAGGCACATGAAGAAATGTTCAACATCACTAATTATTAGGGAAACGCAAATAAAAGCTACAAGGAAATATTACCTCATGCCTGTCAGAATGGTTATTATTGAAAAGACAAGAAATAACAAGTGTTGGAGAGGATATGGAGAAAAGGGAACCCTCATACACTGCTGGTGGGAATGTAAACTGGTGCAGCCACTATGGAAAACAGTGTGGAGATTCTTCAAAAAATTAAGAATAGAACTACTATATGATCCAACCATTCCACTTCTGGGTGTTTATCCAAAGAACACAAAAACACTAATTTGAAAATGTATTTGTACTCCTATGCTCATGGCAGCATTATTCACAATAGCCAAGACTTGGAAACAACCTAAGTGCCCATCAGTGGATGAACAGATAAAGAAGGTGTGGTGTAGATATACAATGGAATAATACTCAGCCATAAAAAGAGACAAAATCTTGCCATTTGTGACAACATGGATGGAACTTGAGGGTATTATGCTAAGCAAAATAAGTCTGACGCAGAAAGCCAAATACCATATGACTTCACTCATATATGGAAGATAAAACAACAACAACAAACAAACAGAGATATAGAGAATAGATTGGTGGTTACTAGAGAGGAAAGGGGGAGGGGGAGGGCGAAAGGAGTAAAAGGGCATGTGTGTACAGTGACAGACAGTAATTAGACTTTGAGTAGTGAACATGATTTAGTCTACACAGAAATCGAAATGTAATGATTTACACCTGAAATTTACATAATGTTATAAACCAATGTTACCTCAATAAAAATTTTTAAAAACTGGACAAAGGATTTGAATAGACATTTCTCCAAAGAAGATCTACAAATGGCCAATAAGCACATGAGAAGATGTTTGACATCACTCATCATTAAGGAAATGCAAATCTAACCACAAGGAAATATTTCACTCCCACTAGGATGGTTATGATAAAACGGCGAAACTAAGTGTTGGTGATGATGTGGAGAAACCATCACTGCTCGCACGCTGCTGGGAGGAATATAAAATGGCACGGCCACTGGGAAACAGACTGGCAGTTCCTTACAAGGTTAGACACAGGGTTATCATATGACCCAGTACTGTCACTCCTAGTATATACTCAAGATAACTGGAAACACATGTCCACACAAAAACCTGTGTGCGAATGTTATAGTAGCATTATTCATAATAGCCAGAAAAGTAGAAACAACCCGAATGTCCAAGAACTGATTAACAGACAAACAAAAGGGGTATATCCATAGGATGGAATATTATTCAGTCACAAGAAGGAATGAAATACTGATACGTGCTACAACAGGGATGTTGAAAACATTATGCTAAGTGAAAGAAGCGAGACATAAAAGGCTACATATTATATTATTCCATTTATATGAAATGTCCAGAATAGATAAATCCAGAGGGACAAAAAAAACCAGATTAGTGGTTGCCAGGGACTGGGGAGAGAAAAGAATGAGTAGTGACTCCTCAAGAATATGAGGTTTCTTTTTGGAGGGATGAAAATGTTCTGGAGTGAGATGGTGGTGGTGGTTACACAAGCTTATGAATATGCTAAAACCCACTGGACTGTGCACTTTAAAATGGTGAATTTTATGGTATGCGCATTATATCTTGAGGGTAAACAGCCGATTTTTATTGAGAATGTCACTCTGGTTTTAAGGAAAACAGATCAGAGGTTGGGGTGAGAGATACCATAACAATTGTATATGTGAAAAAAGCTTCAGAGTTTACTCTGTAGAGGGCATAACCTGGACCGCGTCCTAGGACATACCTCACTTTTTCAACCCCAGTGATGGGAGGAGAAGTTGCAGGCCTTGCACTGCTCCTGGTGCCGCCAGGCTCGATGGATTTGGCTCTTGCAAACTTCCTTGGGAATTCTTTTCTCTTAAGGACTCTCATCCTTCTTTATCTTGGTCCGATGATCAGTGCCCCTGAAGTGTTTGGCCCCAAGACGTGTCTCAATTATAATGTGCATCTGATGCAACAGCTCACATACTTTTTAATAACTCCCATTGCTCTTGCCCTCAGCAGCCTGAGCCCAGCTTCACTTCATGAATTAAGCCTCAGTTTTGTCCCCCGAGGAAGGTCCCTTCTCTTAAGGTCAGTCTTCTAAGTGTTCTTGGTCTGAGAGAGGCCAGAAGAAGAATGGAGCTGCAGGAGAAGAGTGGCCTGGAAGATGAGAGGCTCTAAGTCCCCTTGGCCCCTTTGGGCTGAAGGTAGATGATGGCCCCAGTGTCCTTCCCATGGATAAGTCAGAACTGTGGAGGCTCCTGCCAAAGCTTTGTGAGAAAAGCATGGGGTGGAGGGAAGGCATGGGAGAACCAGTCATTGGGCAAGAATGCCGGGGAATGGGACTGGGGGACAAGTGGTTCTCTCTGGAAAGTCTTTTGTCTGTACTGGCTTCTGTTTTGGGTGGAATTTAGGACAAAAGGTGGGAGAGAGAACAGAATATAGATGCAACCGGTTTCTCCCCTACCTCCCACGCACATGCTACAGCTTCTTCCCACACCTGGGAGAAAACAACCCAGGCCTTTCTCTCACACTTCCCACCCGCTACTGTTTCCCTTTTAATCCTCTTTTGTTCCTCCACTTTTCTCCTTCTCCTGCCTGCTGCCTCTACCACTCGCTTCAGATTTTCATTCCTTCTCTATTGCTGTACCTCCATCGTACCCTCTCTTCTCTTAAATCGTGTGTTTAATGATACCTGTTAATGCTCCCACGATGACCACAGCCTAGATTAATCCCCATTTTTGGAACCACTCATTTCTCCTTCCTTCCTCTCTCTCAGTCCTGTGTACACTAATTTCCTAAGAGCAAGACAGATGGGAGATAAGATTGAGTAACAACAGAAAGGGGTCTGGGATCCTTCCCTCACCTCATACATACATGCCTCTCCCTTATGTCTCTTTATTTTCTTTCCCATCTAGAATCCCTCTAAATCTATTTTCTATGCATGTAGGTGGAAGAACCATTTCCAGAGATTCTTATGAGTCTGTAGAAAGAATTCTGGCCATGTTAAGATGATGCTTCTAGGGCTGTAAATCCGGTGATGCTGGAAATTAGGATTCTTGGATTCCTTTCAGGTCCTTTAAACTGAACTTCTTCGTTCAGTGGCTCTCTCCTCTCACCTCTCAGGGTTGTCTGGCCCCTCCTGCATTCCATCTGCTATAAAGCTATCAAGTGTTCTTTTGGGAGCCATCCATAAGAAAGGCTACATGTGGACTAGGAACTGTATAGCACTCAACACATCAGACTTGCATTGAAGTTACAAATACAAGTGAGGAGATAGAACCATTCTTATGGAAAAATAGCAATACACGGCAATGTATGGAAGAGCTAATTACTCTTGGGAATTGAAGGAGGGGTGGAGTTCAGATAGGTGAACATTATGGGAAGGCAATCCAGGTGGGGCACTAGCCTGATGAAAGGCACTGAGGCCCGAGGAACAGAGGAGATCGGTTTGTCTGAAGCCAAGGATTCTCACGGGGGAGCGAGTAAGAAAAGAATAATAGGAGCGCAGATTCTGGGGCTCATCAGATCTGGTCCAGTGTCCCAGGTCTGTTACTCATTCTCTGTATGACCTGGGGCAAATTATTCAATCTCTTTAAGCCTCAGTTTACCTATCTGTAAAGTGCAGATAATTTACAGTACTTACTATACTTTATAAGCATAAAAATAATATATGAGAATTAAACAGGATAATGCTTATAAAATGCTTAGCATAGTGCCTAGCACATAGTAAACACTCAGTAAATGTTTACTACTACAAGGACAACAATTACTGCTACTACTACAATAAATGTTTACTACTTCTCCTGCTGCTAATGGGCAGATGGGTCTGGAAAGAAAGGTAGGAGGCAATTTGTGTGGAAGCCCCTGAAAACCCTAAATTCTTCCTGAAGTCAACGGAGAACCATGGGAAATTTTTGAGCTAGAGGGAGAAATGTCTTTTAGGAAGTTGACTTATGTATGATGTTGCACAGTGTGCATCTCTGGCTGGGAAAGGCATATAAAGGTGTATAATAGTTGTAATACTAATAGGGATAAAGATAAGAATAGAGATAATAAAGCTATGCTGTTGGCATTTTAGGAATCAATGATAAAGTGGGAGGGTTGGGGGTGAAGGGTTGGGGTCAGGAGCTTTCTCAGAGAGGCCAAAGCACGCCGTTTAAGCTGCTGCCCACCGACTCTAACCTTGACACCACGAGGAAGAGCGAGGCACAAAGCCGGAGACTAGAATGTATTACCGTCTGTTGGCGTTGTTCTGACAACGCCCCATGAGGTGTCTGCGCCACTCTTGCCTGTCTCATGGCTTCCTGGAGGGCTGGGATAAGCCCATTTTAACCCTGTTTCATCATTTCCCGCCAAAGAGCTTGTAGGGGTTCTCAATTGCCCTTGGGGACGTTTTTCAAACGGTCCTATGCTGGGAGTTGGTGACACCACAGGATAAACAGAGAGCATCTTCCTGGAACACCATTTTTACACAAATATTTGAGGACGAATGTGAGTTTTAGATGAGACAAACTTGGCAATATTTTGCGTACTGTAATATCTCACACATAATTTTAGAGACAATTGTTTTATACTTGTTGACAGAAGGTGATAGAAATGTTTTTACATATATTCGTTTAATTCCCTTGTAAAAAGAAAATCGGTGCATTGCTGCTGCCCCTCCCACGTATCAAGCGGCAATCAGGGGGGCGAGATCTTTCTATGTTCTATGATCTTCACCCGATGGGGCTTCAGAGCAAATTTTCCTGAATTATTAGAGAAAACAATTCCGAAAAAGCATAATCCAAGGGAATGAGTTTTAACACCAAGGAACTCAATTTATTTTTCAAGTGAATGTCTTCTAGAGCTTTCACTTATTGAACTAAAGAAACACATTTCTTCTCTCTCCTATATTTTCCATAACACCTTGGTCTTACCAAAGTTTTACAAGCCACAATACTTAAATTTTATAAAGCCTCCCAAAGATTGTCTAGAGATATGGTTATAATAGAAAATTCACATAAATTTTACAATGTAAAACATGAGAGTTCAAGGAAATTTTGCATTTGTCCTGGGCTGCTTTGAGTTACCCCAGCAGATGGCTCCATGGCAACAAATGAGATTAAAGAAGTATTTACATGGAAAAGTTTGGGAAGCACTAATTATCCCCCCTTCACGACAGCCAAGTGTATCGGCTTGTTTTTCTTCACATTTGCCTCTGAATTTGTACATGACAGTTTCTTCTAATACACCCCTCTCTTCCTTCAGCAATGAAGCATGTGCAGCCCCTCACATCCACTATGAAGAAGCATCTATTGGTTTATCTAAAATCATTAGCTTCTATATCCTCTCAAGATTTATGCACCTAGGTAGATGATGTTATTGGTCACAGGTGCTTGCTGACATGTTCATTGATTGATTGATTGATTCAACTATATTTGTGGAGCCTCTGATTCACAAGGCATTATGCTGTGCACAGTAGGTATGAATCAGACATGAAATCCATGGACAAAGACAGGGTGGGACAAAGGGGAAAAGATCCATAATGCCTGTAATACAATGTAGGGTGTGGTTAGGGACATAAGTCTGTGAGAACCTTGAAAATGTATCTATCCCCATGGAAGGCTCTCCTAAGCTCCATCTTGGAAAGGTACTCAGCAATGACTTTGATCAATTCAATCCTGACCCTTTAAAGGATAATGATTGAATTTGCATGATTTTTGTTTTACATGGTTTCTCTCTAGTAAGTGGGGAAGATCCCATGGAACCACAGAACATCACATGGGTGTCAGAGTTTGTCCTCTCAGGGTTCTCACAGACCCAGGAGTTCCAGAAATTCCTGTTCCTGGTGTTCCTAATTGTCTATGTCACCACTGTTGTGGGAAACCTCCTTATCTTGATCGCAGTGACTTTTGACTCCCAGCTCCACATGCCCATGTATTTTCTACTCCGAAATCTGGCTGTAATAGACCTCTGCTATTCCACAGTCACTGCCCCAAAGATGCTGGTGGACTTCCTTCATGAGACCAAGACCATCTCCTACCAGGGCTGCATGGCCCAGATTTTCTTCTTCCACTTCTTGGGAGGTGGGACTGTCTTCTTTCTCTCGGTGATGGCCTATGATCGCTACATAGCCATCTCCCGGCCCCTCCACTACGTCACCATCATGAACACTCAGCTCTGTGTGGGGCTGGTGCTGGCTGCCTGGGGAGGGGGCTTTGTCCACTCCATTGTTCAGCTGGCTCTGATGCTCCCATTGCCTTTTTGTGGTCCCAACATCCTGGATAACTTCTACTGTGATGTTCCACAAGTGCTGAGACTTGCCTGCACTGACACGTCCCTCCTGGAGTTCCTCATGATCTCCAACAGTGGGATGCTGGTCCTCATCTGGTTCCTCCTCCTTCTGATCTCTTACACTGTCATCCTGGTGATGCTGAGGTCCCACTCAGGGCAGGCAAGGAGGAAGGCAGCTTCCACCTGCACCACCCACATCATCGTGGTGTCCATGATCTTTGTTCCCTGCGTCTATATCTACACCCGGCCCTTCACCCCCTTCCCCATGGACAAGGCTGTGTCCATCAGCCACACGGTCATCACCCCCATGCTCAACCCCATGATCTACACCCTGAGGAACCAGGAGATGCAGGCAGCCATGAAGAGATTAGGCAAGCGCCTAGTGATCTGCAGCAAGGAGTGAACTGAAAATAGGTAGACTGTAAATGGCCAATCTTCTCTCTGAACCTTTGTTTTCCATGTGAAAAATGGAGGGAAGTCATTATAGAGTGTGGCAATTGAGATTAATCTGATATTTCCATGGATCTCCTCTTGTGTCAGGTACTGTATTAGGCACGTTCACACTTTCATCTCCTTCTCATAAAACTGACAGTGTATCTGTTATGATTATATTAAACAGCGTTACAGATGAGAAAGCTCAGCGAGCAGTGACTTGTTCAATGAGGAACAGCAAGTGAGTGGCAGAGTTTGGCCAGGAAGCTGGTTCCTCTGACTCCAAGTTGAGAAGCAGAAGAATGGATGGGACTTGAAACTCAGGGTCTCCCACCATCCAAAGGGGAAACCCAGAGAGATCCTGATGTATGGATGACTATCTGTGACAAATGGTGAACACTTTGATCTTGACTGTGGAATAATCACATTCTTTTCTGCTCCCTGCCTCTCTGCCTCATTCCCCACTGTGATTTTAGGAAGTGGTCTCACTTTTAACATTGTCGAAATGCTTCCCATAAGGAATATTTGTCCTCTGGATTTGTTTCTTCCCTATCAGATTCTCCTTGGACAATTTGCAAAGTACTTTACTTTCTACCCAACACAATTCTCATGATTTGGATGAAATGGCTGGAGGCAGATGATGTAGTGTGGTTGGGGAAGCAAGGCCAGAGAGGGAAGAGGCATGGCTGTTAGGGTTCCAGATTTGAGGTAGTGAGTTCAGTCTGAGGCTAGCACCTCGTGGGGTTTTACCTGTCTCTTTGACTCCCTGCACTGCAATGAGAGCTCCTTGAGGGCAGGGGACGTGCTTCATTCATCTTTAAATCTTCCCAGCACCTTGAACAGGGTCTTACACACAGAGGCATTTCCACTTTTCCTGCACTCTGTTGGTTCCCCGTCAATTTCAGAATCTACTTTGCATTTCTGCCACTGTATTTTGTATTTATTTTCTCCATTTCCAGAGGTATGCATCACTTTGTAAAAGTCTCAGCCAATGTATAATGTTGATCCAAAGTGACGGAGATAATGCAGAAGGCTTTTTGTTCCCTCTTCCCTCCCAGCAACTATCCTACTCAATAAATAAAAGTTATAAGCTCTTCTTGGGTTCTCTCGAAGCCATCATGAAACCCTTGAGTTTATCTTTTCTCCATTTCTACCTCCTTGTCCGCATTTCACTAGTTTCTCCCTATTCACAGTGGACCTTTGGAGATGAGGGGAGATAAAATGGACTGAGTGTCATATTTGAACCATGTGGTCCCTCAGACGTGTTTTCCCCTTTCACATTAAAGTTCTTAAAAGAACTCATGATACTTTTCTCATCCTTCGCTTGTCTCTTCTCTGGATGCAACATCGCCAGTCCTTCAATTGTTCCCATTGTGACAACTTTTCTGATTCCACCATCTTGGCCATCTCTTCTGTGTTTACTCTCATGTGACAACACCTTCCTTAAAATGTGATGCTCACCATATGATACACTGCTGCACTGGGAGTGTGAACTATTTAAAAAACAATGATTATTCCCTTCGAAATATGTATCCATAGGGGTGCTTTTGGTTGCAAGTTGCAGAATAACTGAATAACGTTGACTTAAATAATAAGGAAACCATTATCTCACTTAAAAAGAAGACCAGGAGATAGGCAATTCCAGAGTTGTTTAATTCAGCAGCTTAAAAGTTTTAGGGCTCTGAGTTGGCTGTTCCACAATTCTTTAATTTTCCCCTCATGGTAGCAATATGGCTGCCAAACATAGTCATCATGTCTTATATTCAAATAATTCAACAAGAAGGAAGAGGAGAGGCATCCACGTGCACTTTCCCCTCTTTTACTAGGGGTGTAAAATATTCCAAGAACGAGTCCGGCAGAATTCTCCTATGACTTGTTGCCAGTACTGGGTTATTTGGTCACCCTAGTCTGTAAAAGGGAATGGAAAGGTGAATGTCTGGCTTTTTCAGCCAGAATGAAGGGAGTTGGGAACGGCGATCAACACTGTCTACCACGTAGGTGTAAGCTCCTGGTAGCAGGAAGAGACATAATTGGCCTGAGTCAAAAATCGTGACAATGAGCAAAGTCTGTCACGGACAAAGCTATAAAGTCAAATGCCTGGAGAAGCTGACAGGTAATAGGAATAAGTAAAGTGTGCCCAGGGAGGACTAAGGTAACATGGAGAGTGCATATCCAGGCAGAGGGGAAATCTCACTCCTAGTGCTCTCCCCCACCCTACTGCAGAACTCCAATATCTAAGTCCTTCCAGAAAAAAAATGAGAAGGATTTATTTAGAGATACTAAACAGCCTCAGATATATAATCCAGGCCCTCTTCCCGAACTGGCATTCTGGGATCTTTTGACAATACAACCGACCTGATCATCTTAAAGAGAAGCCTACAATTTCTCGAGCTCATCTCATGCATCCTACCTGCATGTAGTGGTTTGATTTTAAATACTAATGTCTCACCAGAATTCACTAGACGCATGAAGAAAATGTCCAGTATAGAAGATGGACACAACAACAAAAGACAAACTGAAAGAAAGGAACTCCAAGAAAACAGACAATTCCAGGAATGGAAGACTTCTAAAAAAGTTCTTAAATCAAACTTCTAATTTGAGATAATTGTAGATTCACTCAAAGTTGTAAGAAACAATAGAGATCTCCCTTCACCCAGTTTCTCCCAATGGTAACATCTTGCAACACTGTATCCAATGTTCACAGGCAGGATATTAACATTGATATAGTCAAGACACAGAACGGGAAACTTTTTTTAAAACCCTGTAATTAACAGCCACAAAGAGATAAGAGAGGTTGTAGCTGTATTTTCTGAGCTAAATGTTGGAAAATATTTGTCTGTTGCCTGTATAAATAAACGACAATTTACTGGGCAAACATCTTTGGGCGATACTTCCTCGACTGTGGTCTTTGTAGCTGTTCCTTTGTTTTCTAAGTCTGTGGAGAAGTTTGAAGCCAGCCTGATTTTTATCCTTATAGATGACTTCATCTTTTTTTTCATGGAAACCTATAGGATTGTTTCTTTGTCATTGGACTTCTGTAACTTTACTCAGTGATGTCTTAGCATTCACTGCTGTTTATCAATTTGTCCTGCCATACAATGTGCCATTTCAATCTATTGATTCCATTTATAAATGACTGGAAGTCATTTATTGGTTTAATTTTTTTTAAGTTGTCTTGAGTCCCTTTTTTTAATTTATGAAAATTTTACTTCTATGTGACCTGGAATGTCAATTCTAAGAGTGGTAGGAAGCACAGAAATGCTAAGGATAATCTGTAATTCAACCCAGAAAGAAGAATGAGAAAATTTCCCCAGATTTATCTTACAAATGATCATTCCACAGAATGAGGTGTTGGCTTCTTCACTGAATTTCTTGAAAACTACTCCATTTAAATGAATACAGCTCTATCCATGAGAATTTGAACCTTGAAGACATATCTTGTGGAAGCTCTACTGCTTCTACGATATAAATTTGACTCAAATCTAAATTTTTTAACACTATGCGAGTTGTATAATGTCTTCCACTATAAAGAATTTAAAGAAAAATTTAAAATAAGTTGTTTTAAGTGGGTTAAATTAAAAGTGCTGCCCATGTTCTGATGCTGTCTTCCACAGTATGGTGGGACCATGGCAGGCTTTGAAGCCATGGCATTCAAATCCTGGCTCTAACTCCTATTGTTGTGCTCCTTTTGGACATCATTGAACCTCTGCTTCATTAGCTGTTAAGTTTACATAATTCCCCAGAATGTTGTGTGGATCAATGAGTAAATGTAAAACCCCAGTCATAGTACTGGGCATATAGTAGGGGTCCATTAATGTTAGTTCCTTCATATATTCCCATTTCCCACTATTTTTTCATTCCCCATCCATACTTTTACATTAAACCAAGATAGTTAGGCATCAGGCTCCTCAGGATCTGAACAATCAGGTCAAGTAATGCTCTTTAATCATTTGGGGATCATATAGGATTAATGAAAAGAGCTCTCTTAAAAGTGGTTGGGAGAAGGCTGTAAATCATTTCAGTGACAGATTTATGCTGATCTCGAGAATACATCACTTCTCTACCTTAATAATCCTTAGATCTTGCCATTTGAGTTGTATTTATCATCAAGCTCAAGGACAATCTAAGTGTAAAGAGGAAAAGACTTCAATCCACTTTGCCTGAGACGTTAACTTCACATGTGATTAATAAAATGTGGTGTATCAGTCAGGGTTCACCAGGGAAACAGGACAAGTAGGATATATGATATGTACATTAAGAGACGTATTGCAAGGAATTGGCTCATGTGTTGTGAAACTGGTCAGGCAAGTATGAAATCTGTAGGGTGGCCACCAGGAAGGGCAGTCTGGAACTCTTAGGCATGAAGCTGCAGTCCAGAATTTTACCTTCTTCAAGGAAACCTCAGTTCTACTCTTAAGGCCTTCGGACTTATTGACTGAGGCACATCCAGATAATCCAGGATAATCTCCTTTACTCAAAATCAACTGATTATGGACATCAATCACATCTGCAAAATACCTTCACAGCAACACCTAGATTAGTGTTTGATTGGATCACTGGGGACTATAGACTAGTGAAGTTGACCCATAAAACTGACCATCACGAGGGGAGAACTATTAACTATCAGTGATGCCGGGCTCCCTCAGTGAGAACGTAAATGAGGTTCCTTCTGCATGTATCTCGCATGCATGTAACAGTTTGAAGTGGTTACAGTAGTTAAGTGTGAGAAATATGTATGTTCTTAGATATGTGGTACACAGGGGAATAGTTTTCTCACTCAGTTTCCACGATTGCATCTTTAGCTTAATATTTCATTCTTGCCATTGGGGTCTTTGGGAATCATTATGTTGGTTAGCGGATGCACTGAAGGGATGAGGTTGGGTGGACAATTTTCAGATCACATGTGCCTTCACATGGGAAATATATAAACGAACATATCAGGTTTCCCTTATTGAAAGCTGAATCAGAATCAGAACTCAAAATCACCCATATGAGAGTCAGTGAGATCGACCAGTTCTTTCCTCTTCCTCCGAATCTATCCAGGACACTTTTCCAAGGCACTCAATTTTAAAAAGGACTAAAGCTCTAACTAAGAATTTGTGCTTTTGAAAAATCTACATGTCTTGTATGTGGAAGAGCTTCACATTGCATTCTTATCTGCCAGAGGCAGATGCTTAATTTTGCCAAGTGTAGACATTTGCAGTGACAGAATTCAGGCCAGCCTGGAAATCCTCTGTAGATCAGAGAGCTCTGTCTAAAATAGGGACAGTTTTTACAGCACATCTAGGTTACAACGTGAGTTAATTCCACTTTTGATCAGTTCGTCATAGTGAGACAATATATGGGTTTCCTGTAATATCCTTGTATTAGAGGTAGTAATAATTCACATGTAAAGAACACTAGCATTGTATAGACAATGTGAGTAGTCTTAGATACGGGTGGTGAATCAACACTGGGGGGTCTAGTAGGCAAAATAAAGGACGAGGTTTACAGGGTATTAAGTTTCCGTTGTAATATGCAAACATTTTCCCACCTGCGACTTTCCCTGAGTCAAGATCAATTAGGTTTTAAAGTCCAAGGAAACGGAGGAGAAGATGGAAAAGGAGGAGGAGAAGAAAGAAGGAAATTGAACCAGTTATCTTGACGATGCCACGAGAGAGAGGGAACAGTCTGTTGTGCTGAGGAACAAGTCAGTGGTTCTTAGTCTGTGCTCCCAGGAACAGGAGCATCATCTGAGAACTTGTTACAAATGCAAATTCCTGGCCTTCCCAGACCAATTGAATGAGAACTTCTGGGGCTGGGGCACACTGATCTGCCTTTGACAAGCTCTCCAGGTGACTCTTTCAAGGGGCAGAATCACTGGCCAAAGACACGGGTTCTTCTAAAACTGCCAAACAATCTGTCGCTTTTGAGGAGACTCTTGTCCTTTTGGATCTTGGCCTGAGAGTCGTATGTTCTACAAAGCTCTAAAAATGTCATTGTCCTTGGTTCTTTGGCCCCCAAGGAAGACCTCTCAAAGTGTAAGTGTTTTTGAGACATTTAGAAACTTTTTAACAACTCCCACTGCTCCCTTGTCCCCAGTGGTAATCAGCCCACATCTGCGTCCTGAGCCCAGTCCAAAGCTTCTCCCTAAAGAGATCCGCTCTTCCCCTCGGGTCACTCCCATTGTAGTGTACATGAGGTGCAGGCAGTGGCTGGGAAATGGAAGCTGGAGGAAACGGATCTCCAAGAAGATGTGAGACCTGAAGCCTCTTTCCTGTTGTGAGCTGAAGGAAGGTGAGAGACCAGGGTTTCCTCACCTGTGGATAGATCAGCTGTATGAGGAACCCAGAAACACTTGCTGGAGGGTGTGGAGAATAAACAAGCGACACAGACTTGAGGGTAGTAAGTCTACGTGTGAGGACAGCCTCAGAAAGCAAGGCAGGGAAAATGGAATGTTGAACACAGATTTCGGTGGTTGCAACCCATGTTTTGTTTTTGTTTTTTTTTTTAAGATTTTATTTTTTTCTTTTTCTCCCCAAAGCCCCCCGGTACATAGTTGTGTATTCTTCGTTGTGGGTTCTTCTAGTTGTGGCATGTGGGACGCCGCCTCAGCGTGATCCGACGAGCAGTGCCACGTTCACGCCCAGGATTCGAACCAACGAAACACTGGGCCGCCTGCAGCGGAGCGCGCGAACTTAACCACTCGGCCACGGGGCCAGCCCCTGCAACCCATGTTTTAACAACCAAGTGAAGAATTGTCCCTATGATTAAGAGGGAGGATGCTGAGAGCAAAAGATCAAGAAATACACCACAGAATTCTCCACACAGTCACATAAAACAAGATCACGTAATTACCTGCTAATACAGAGATAGCAAAGATTTTTTTGAGCAACTGCTAAATCAGAGTTCCTGTTATAGGTGCCGGGGCTGCTAAGTTATTGAATTTAAAATCTAGTTAAGAAGAACAACAGGAAAAATGATAAATGCTACAACAGAGGTATTTATAAAATGTTATTGGATCCCAGAGACAGGGGGATTAATTCTGCATGGGAGAAATATGGGAAGGAATCACAGAAAAATTGATATCTGAGTACTTCTAGGTTGAGAAGGTAGTGGAAGGTATTTCAGGAAACAGAATTCATCACCAAAGCTACAGAAATAATGAAGCATATGACATATGTGAGAAGCTATGAATTCCTTGAAAAGCCATCAGCTCCTGGGTGACAGGGACATTGATTAGAATGGTAGATGGAGGCTCCATTTTATAGCTTTGCATGACATGCTGAGAGGGAGTTGCATGCACATACGTGAGTGTGTTTTTCTACCCTGAATTGATCTACAAAGTATGTTAGGTGGCTTGAGTTTGAGTACTAAGCTGTGGGCACTACACAATCATTAAAAGATTGTAATGAGGGAGAAACATGATCAGGTAGGAGTTTAGAAAGGTCTCCTTGACAGCTATATAGAAGTGTACTGGAGTGGAAGCAAATGCAAGCAGAGTGAATGATAAAATTAAAATGACCTCTAATAGATAATAGATTGTAGTGAGAAAGGAGGGGAGATTGAGACAAGGCGGATGGAGTGGGGAGGCCACCTACCTCGTACCCCCGTCACCCTCTATCTCTCACCCTCCATCTCTCACCCTCCTCCTCCTTTTCCTTCTTTGGTCCCATTCCCTTCCCTGCCCCACCACCTTTCCATTCCCCTTTCCTTACTTGCTCGATTCCTTCATCTTCCTTCCTCTTAATTTCCCTTCTTTATCCTTTGTCTCTTTCATTTTTCTTATTTCACCATCTCCCTTTTTCTTCTACCCTCGTATTCAGTAACATCTTCTAAAATTCTTGTTCCTTTCAGAGGAGCTCTCTGAGACCCTTTCATACAATATTCATCATCTATTTCTTAGTCCAGAGAATGTCTCTCCCCTTTCTCTCTCTTGTCCCAGCATACACACCACATATGTCCTATCTTCACTCAGTAAGGGGCCACCTACATGGGCGGAGGTGGGGACGTAGTCTATAGCTGTTCACCTACGAGGAGTCACCACCACATGCTTTTTGTGTTTTGACTATCAGCAAGGATGGGCTCTCAGGGCACAAATAAATTATAAGGTCCATATCTATGCCTATGGGGCTTACATTTGAATTATGGAGGAAAAACGTAGACATATGAAAGATTCACTGACGTTGTGGTGTGTTGTGTTACATGAAAAACGATTGGTAGAAAAATTTGTTAGAGACTATAAGAAGGGAAGATGTCTTTAGAGCAGGAGACCTCACAGAAGAGAGTGGTTACCATTTATTTCCAGGCACTGTTCTAGGGACTTTATGTGGAATTTTATTTAATCCCTAGACAGTTCTATAAAGAAAACATTTTTATCTCCACCTTACAGATGTGGAATCTGAGACTCAGAGAGATTAAGTAACTTACTCAAGGCCAAATCTCAAAGAAATAGAAGCCCTGAAATTTGACTGCAGATCTGCCGGACTCCAAGTCTTACCACCATAATGTTGCACTGAATCTTTGAAAAGCAGGTTGCATATGTCTCTGGATGGCTCTAAGATAGCTCATCAATGTATATTCCAGCACCAACCTGTAAACTCTTCAGAGACAAGGCCATTTAATCAGCACCTGGTATTACGATCTGCACATGAGGATATTCATCATCTGGAACTGGACAACTGAGTTTGGGCCCCTGACACTAAAAGTGACTTCATGCATCTATGTCTGTGGTTCGTTTTCCTTAGGTGCATGGAGAAGACACCATGGAAACAGAGAACCTCACGTGGGTGTCAGAATTTGTCTTCCTGGGGCTCTCACAGACTCAGGAGCTCCAGCTTTTCCTGTTTCTGGTGTTCCTGTTTGTCTACACCACCACTGTCATGGGAAACCTCCTCATCATGGTCACGGTGACGTCTGATTCCCGGCTCCACACGCCCATGTATTTTCTGCTCCAAAACCTGGCTATCTTAGACCTCTCCTTCTCCTCAGTCACTGCTCCAAAGATGTTAGTGGACTTCCTCTCGGAGGAGAAGACCATCTCCTACCAGGGCTGCATGACCCAGATCTTCTTCTTCCACTTTCTGGGAGGTGCCATGATCTTCTTTCTCTCAGTAATGGCCTATGACCGCCTTGTTGCCATCTCTCGGCCCCTCCACTATGTCACCATCATGAACACGCAGCTCTGTGTGGGGCTGGTGGTGACAGCCTGGATGGTAGGTTTTGTCCATTCCATTTCCCAACTGGCTCTGATGCTCCCTCTGCCTTTCTGTGGCCCCAACGTCCTAGATAACTTCTACTGTGATGTCCCACAAGTGCTGAGACTTGCCTGCACTGACACTTCCGTCTTAGAGTTCCTCATGATCTCCAACAGTGGGTTGTTGGATGTCATCTGGTTCTTTCTGCTCCTGATGTCCTACTCAGTCATCCTGGTGATGCTGAGGTCCCACTCAGGGCAGGCGAGGAGGAAGGCAGCTTCTACCTGCACCACCCACATCGTCGTGGTGTCCATGGTCTTCATTCCAAGCATTTACCTCTATGCCCGGCCCTTCACCCCCTTCCCCATGGACAAGGCTGTGTCCATTGGACACACGGTCATGACCCCCATGCTCAACCCCATGATCTACACCCTGAGGAACCAGGAGATGCAGGCAGCAGTGAAGAGACTAGGGAGACGCTGGCTGGTTTGTAAAAGGGAGTGATAACGGGCAGGTCACTTCTCTTTGGCTTTGTTTTACATTTGTAAACTGGAGAGAGACCTACTGTATCTGCTCTCTTCATAGCTTGTAGACACGTTGTGAGGGTTTTTGTAAAAGTGAATGAGTTTTGAAACTAGGCAACTTAGATTTTTAGGATAAGTGAAATATCCTATTTTCGTTTGTGATGGATGATTTGAACTCTCCTATGCAATAAATTGTGTTCTCATGGAAACATTTTGGAAAGCCACACCCTCCTTTACACCTTCTTGGCGGACAGTTTCCTCATGATAGCAGCATTTCCCCATAAAAGCAGTTCTATTTTCTGTATTTTGACCTCTTTTCCCAATACTCCTTTTTGGTGTAAATCTGGATTATTGGAGACAGCACAGGATTTAGAGTCTTCAGCCTTAAAGTAGAAGCCCCAACCCATCTCTTACCAAACTGGTGACCTGGGAAGAACAACTTGGCCTGCCTTGACCTCATGACTTCTTCCTCAACAAACTTGCTTAAAGTAATATTGGACTCCCAAACCTCCCAGCCTTATTATAAGAATCAAATTAAAAAGTTATGTGAGAAAATATTGGGCAAACCATATAACTATTTTTTTCTTCCAGTCTTTTTTCAACGATTTTAATTTCAAATTTGAAATTATCCTCAATGTTCAGACTTTTCTCTCTTTACATGTTTAATGAAGTTTAATAATTATTACAAACAAAAGATTATGTGTAAAATACATGTAAGTTATAAAACATTATATTATGTATGAATGCTCATGTAAAAACTGCTCAGTTCAAGAAACAGAAGTTATCAAGAACTTCTGCCTACCTCTAGGGTCCTCTCCATCACGTTTGCTCTCAGGTCCTCCCAGATGAAACCACTGTCTTGAATTTTGTGGTCATCATTCTATTGCTTATAAAAAGAGTTTTATTACATTTTTATATAATCAGTATATAGTTTAGCTTTGTTTATTTTGGGCCTTATAAAAACATCCTGCTGTACATAATATTCCGGGATTTTCTTTTTTTCACTCAACAGTATGTTTCTAAGCTCCACATGTTGTTCTGTTTGGCTGTAATTCTTCATTTTCACTGCTGTATAATATTCCATTGTGAAAAATAAGCTGATTTGGGTTGTTTCCAGTTTTTTTTATTTTTGCTGTTGAAACAGTGCTCTTTTGACTAGTCCTCAACTTGTCTCCAGGTGCCACATTGAGAGGCTAAGGGTTATATACCTCAAAGTGGAATGGCTAAGTCACGGCATCGTCAAAGATTTAACTTTACAAAATAGTGCCAAATTGTTTTCCAGTTGCTGTACCAAATTGCATGTTGATTAGCAGTGTGCAATGTTCCCATTGATTCATATCCTTCTAACAGTTGATATTGTCGGATTTCTTAATTTTTGCCATTTTAGTGGGTAAAAATTGACATTTCTCTATAGTCTTAATTTGCACTTCTCTGTTCCCAAATATTTCTTTTCATATTTTCATTGCATTATTTCCCATGAATGTGTTTGTTCATTTTTCTAAGGACTTTTTCTAGTTAACATAGGTGTTCCTATGTAATTTTATTACTGATTTATTGTCAACTGTATTTGTTACAATAGCTTTTCCCGGTTTGTGGTTTGTCTTCTCTATTTGTGGTGTTTTGTTTTTTTTTTTTTAAGAAAGAGATTGCTTTTTTCTTTTTTTAAAGATTGGCACCTGAGCTAACAACTGTTGCCAATCTTTTTTTTTTTTTTTCTGCTTTATCTCCCCAAACCCCCTGTACACAGTTGTATATCTTAGTTGCATGTCCTTCTAGTTGTGGGATGTGGGACGCCGCCTCAACATGGCCTGATGAGCGGTGCCATGTCCATGCCCGGGATCCGAACCCTGGGCCACCGCAGCGGAGAGCGCGAACTTAACCACTCGGCCACGGAGCCGGCCCCTTTTTTGTTTTTTTTTTAAAGATTTTATTTTTTCCTTTTTCTCCCCAAAGCCCCCAGGTACGTAGTTGTACATTCTTCGTTGTGGGTCCTTCCAGTTGTGGTATGTGGGACGCTGCCTCAGCATAGTTTGATGAGCAGTGCCATGTCCGTGCCCAAGATTCTAACCAATGAAACACTGGGCTGCCTGCAGCGGAGCGCGCGAACTTAACCACTCAGCCACGGGGCCAGCCCCTCTATTCGTGGTGTTAATTTTAGTGTAGTCAGGTATATCTTAGTAATAACTCTTATTGAGATCTATTTTTAAAAAATTGTTTCTTACCCAGAGGACAGAAAGATATTCTACATAGTTCTTTTAACTTTTTTTAAAAAATTGATCTCACTCATAAGTAGAAGATAAAAACAACCAAAAAAACCACACACATAGCATTGGAGATTGGAGTGGTGGTTACCATTGGGGCAGGGGGGAGGGGGGAGGGCAAAAGGGGTGATTAGGGTCACATGTGAGGGGATGCACTGTAATTACTATTCGGGTGGTGAACATGATGTAATGTATACAGAAATCGAAATATGATGTACATCTGAAAAAAATAAAAATTAAAAAAAATTTTTTTTAACTTCTTGAAATATCTCAAACTTACAGAAAAGTTGCCAGGATAGTATAAAGGACTTTTTTTTCCTAAAGGTTTGAGGGTAAGTTGCCAACCTGATGCCCACCACTGCTTAATACTTTAATATGTGTTTTCTACAAAGCATTTTTCTACAATACCGCCATATAGTCATCAAAATTGATAGCGTAACAATACAATGCCAGAATCTAATCTTTAGCCTCTATTCAAGTTTTGCCAAATGTCCCAATAAAGTCTTACAGGTGGAGAATCTGGTTCAAAAATCACATGCTGTATTTAGCTGTCCTGTCTCTTTGGCTTCCTTTAGTCTGGAAGAGTTCTTCCTTGAGTTTGATTATCATAGCGCTTCCAAAGATTATAGGCCAGTTATTTTGTGGGATGTCTCTCAGTTTGGATTTGTCTGCTGTTTCGTGATTAGACTCTGGTAATGTGTTGCTGTCATTCTGCCAAGGATGTCACAGAAGTCATGCTGTGTTCTTACTGCAGCCTGTGAGGGGCCAGTGATTTCACTTTGTCCCATTATTGACGTCCCATCAGTTTGATTACTTGATTAAAGAGGCGTTTGTTAGGCTTCTTACATAAGCTATTCATTTTTCCCTTGGAAATTCGTGAGTATTTTGTGGGGAGGTACTCTGAGACTATGTGACTATCTGGTTCCTTGTCAAACTTCCAATTTATTCATTTGTTTATTTTTATCTGTGAACTCCTATTTTCTTTTTTTTTTAATCCACTGAGTTATAATCCATTACTTACACTACTTATTTTGCCCAGATGCTCAGTTTCCCCCAGATTTGGCCAATCAGAGTCTTTTCAAGATGGCTTCCATGTTCTTTGTGTTCTTGGAGCACTTCCTTCCTTTCTGGCACCATGATATGTCCCATGCTTATCTTGTGCTTTCTCTGCTCCAGCTCTGGAATCAACTATTTCTTTAAACAGTCCTGCTTCCTTTTAGTGGAGAATGGTATTTGGAAGTCAATATCTGGGTGCTAGGTGTGCTCATTATTATATACATAGATACACATATATATACACACACACATATATATATACATATATTATATATATTTATATGTATATATATACATATAAACACATAACACATTCAATCTATACTTATTTCACCATCTGTCTATCATCTATGTAATGAAAACCATATGTTCACCTGGATACTTCATTTCCAATTCAACACCACAGGATTCAGTCGGTTTTTCTCTTTCCCCACTCGTATCTCCTTTCTCTGGTGAGGAATCTGGTTCCTGTAATCCTTAAAATGTATTTATATATGAAATTCACATAACATAAAATTAACCATTTTCAAGTGGACAATTCAGTGGCATTTACTACTTTCACAGTGTGGTGCAACCATCACCTCTATCTAGTTCCAAAACATTTTCATCACCCCAAAAGGAAACCCCATACCCACTAAGCAGTCGCTCTCCATTCCCTCCCCTCTCCTTAGCTCCTGGAATCCACTAATCGGCTTTCTGTCCTTACAGATTTACCTATTATGGACATTTCATGTAAATAGAATAGTACGATATTTTGTGCCTGGCTTCTTTCACTTAGCATAATGTTTAATAATGTTAATTCACATTGTAGTATGTATCCCTACTCCATTCCTTTTTGTGGCTGAATAATATTCCATCGTATGGATACATCACTTTTTTTTTTTTGAGGAAGATTAGCCCTGAGCTAACTGCTGCCAATCTTCCTCTTTTTGCTGAGGAAGACTGGCCCTGAGCTAACATCCATGCCCATCGTCCTCTACTTTATATGTGGGACGCCTACCACAGCATGGCTTGTCAAGCGGCACCATGTCCGCACCCGGGATCCGAACCCGTGAACCCTGAGGGCCACTGAAGTAGAATGTGCGCACTTAACCGCTGTGCCACCAGGCCGGCCCCACCACCTTTTTTTTTTAAGATTTTATTTTTCCTTTTTCTCCCAAGGTCCCCAGTACATAGTTGTATATTTTTATTTGTGGGTCCTTCTAGTTATGGCATGTGGGATGCTGCCTCAGCTTGGCTTGATAAGCGGTGCCATGTCTGCGCCTAGGATTTGAACCAGCAAAACCCTTGGCCACTGAAGCAGAGTGCGTGAACCTAACCACTCGGCCCCGGGGCCGGCCCTGGATATACCACATTTTGTTTATCCATTCATCTGTTGAATAACATTTGGTTGTTTCTATCCTGTGCCTATTGTGAGTAGTGCTGCCATTA
This sequence comes from Equus quagga, assembly GCF_021613505.1. Taxonomy (NCBI): domain Eukaryota; kingdom Metazoa; phylum Chordata; class Mammalia; order Perissodactyla; family Equidae; genus Equus; species Equus quagga. The sequence continues at coordinate 84,326,522 of NC_060277.1, read as the reverse complement.
ACATCTGTGTACAAGTTTTTTTTTGAGTACCTGTTTTCAGTTCTTTTGAGTATACACCTAGGAGTGGAATCTCTGGGTCATGTGATAATTCCATGTGTAACTTGTTGAAGAACTGCCAAACTGTTTTCCACAACAGCTGTACCATTTTACATTCACACCAGCAATTATGAGAGTCCTAGTTTCTTCGCATCCTCACTAACACTTATTATTTTCTATCATTATTACCAGTAATATCATTACCACTCAGTTGGGTATGAAGCGGTATCTCATTATGGTTTTGATTTTCATTCCCCTAAGTACTAATGATGTTGACCCATCTTTTCGTGTTGAATGTCTTTTCTTGTGGGTCATTTGTATATCTTCTTCGAAGAAATGTATATTCAAGTCCTTTGCTTTTTTAAAAAATTAGGTTGTTGGTCTTTTTGTTGTTGCTTAATATGAGTTCATATATTCTGGATGCTAGACTTTTATTAAATTTTGATTTTCAAATATTTCCCCCATTCTTTAGGAGAAATCTTTTCACTTTCTTGAGAGTATCTTTTGATGCACAAAAGTTTTTAATTTTGATGAAGTCTAATTTATCCTTACTTCTTTTGTTGCTGTGTGCTTGGTATCATATCTAAGAAAGCATTGCCAAGTCTGACTTCGTGAAGATTTACCTTTATATTTTCTTCTAAGAGTTTTACAGTTTCAGCTCTGATATTTAGGTCTTTGATCCATTTTGAGTTAATTTTTGTATATGCTATGATGTAGCGGTCCAACTTTATTCTTTTGCCTGTGGATGTCCAGTTGTCCCAGCACCATTTGTTGGAGGGACTGTTCTTTCCCCATTGAATGGTCTTGACATTCTTGTTGAAAGTCAATTGACCACAAGTGTATGGATTTATTTCTGGACTATCAATTCTATTCCTTTGGTTTATTTATCTTTTCAACGTTTCTGTGAAGGGACAGGCCTTTGGAGTTCTCTACTCTGCCGTTTTCTCTGACATCACTCTATCCTTAATTTAGGAACTTATTTAATTCATCTCCCTCTATACAGCCCATCTCCCATAGCAGTTCCATACCTGTTTCCACCCTCTCCCCTGATGCTTTCCTCACTCTGCTCAGGCTTTGGTATCACCCTGAAGGCCAGCCCTCTGCTCAATCACTTTTCTTACACTACTCCTTCCCAACACCCCACAGCAGAACATCCCCGAGGTAGACATCCTCCTCACCCTGCTTGGACCCCAACACCTGGTGTTGGACTGCACCTCTGTGTGGATCCACTTCTCATCCCTTGGAAGCTTTGACTCCCCACACTGAGCCACTCCCCTGTGGGAGTATTCTTCTCACTTTGCTTTAATACCCACAATGGGCAGCTCCCGGAGGGGAGACCCAGACTCTGACAGCCCATGATGGGCCCATCCTGGGGACACCCTACTCAAACTATATTTTTATTCTATGTTCAGAAGACATTTCCTCAACCCTATCTTCCAGTCCCACTATGAAGGTTTTCATTTCTGTGAACAAATTTTAATTTTGAAGAAATCTTTTTTATTCTATGACTTTTTTCATACCATCCTGTTCTTACTTGATGGATATTATGTCTTCTTGCTTCTTTCAAAGGATGTTAATTATATAAACTGGAGGTTTTGAAAAAGTTTTCTTCTGTTTCCCATGTCATTTCTGTTTTCTTCTCATTCATTTTTCTTTTTATTATGTTTTTGCTTCTTTGTGTTGGTGACTCTCCTTGAACTCCTGGTTATCTTTGGTTATCTACATTTAAGAGTAAGGCAATAAAATGCTAGTTGGTACCTCTGTGTAAGGGTAAAGATTTTAGACTTCACTTTAGGGGTTCACGTAGAAATCAGCCATTTACTGGAGGACCCCCATGTACCAATACACAGAGGTCTATTTTTCTGGAGTTGTTGTTTCTCCAAAGAAAAATCTTGATTTTCTGTCTTTGGCTTAGATGCTAGAATCTTGCACTGGAGTGAGGAGGATGATGAGCTTCAGTACCTCTTTAGATGGGGAAATTCTTCCCTGACCTCCTTCTCTCATTTATATTACTCACATTTGAGTTTGTGACCTCTGCTACTATAAGAGTTTTCCTGTATAAGACAAACTTTGTATCATTGTCAAGATTCTCTTGTTTCTGGCCCATCATGTTAATTCCTATTTCTGGGTGCCTTAGAGGAAAATAGCATTGTTCTTGGGTGCCTACCCAACAACCATTCCCAACCACGTCTCCGTCGCTTGTCCCCTATCACAGGTGTTCTCTTTCCCAGAACACTTAGAAGCTAAGAGTGCTCTTGTGTTCATGTGATCCCGGAGTGACAAATGCAACAAAAGTGTGTTTGCCAGGAAGCTTCTGAGAAAGATTTCCCCTCCATGAAGAAAGGCAAGAAATGCCCGAGGAGGAAGGAACTGCCACACACCCCTTTCCTCTCTTCCAGCCTTTGAATGAGATTATGTGAGGACAAACACGATGACTGAAGGTGGCCAACTTGGCTCATGTGAGAAAGGCCAAGAGCATCGCAGATTCACTGAACCAGTGTCTTGATATGACTGAGCCAAGGGTCACAGCTGGCTCATTGGGTTTGACTCCCTAATTTTTCTTAATTACCTTTTTATCCTCCTCCTTTTCTTATCTTTCATCTCCTTTCCCCTTTCTCCTCACTTCTCCTCACCCTCCTCACGTCTTTAAGGGTTCTGAAGCTGGGATGGGATGAGTCAGGGACACAGGCAAAGTTATAGGTCCTTAACTGCCCTCATTAAGTCTTTTCTGAAATAAGGTGGGGTATGAATAAACAAAGGAGCTGCTCCCCCTATGTCCGTTCTCTCAGCTCTCCCATCTCTCCTCCTCCCTGTTATCATAGAGGCCTCCATCTGTAGGTCATCCTCCTGCATAACATCCTCCACTGGCTTCTCACCTCCCTCAGGATAAAATATAAATGTATTAGCTTGGTCTCTTAACACTATTCAGAGTGATCCCTGCCTCCTCTCCACCCTAGCCTCCCACCACTTCTCCTGTGCTCCCGCTTAGCTGAGGCGTTCAGCGTTCCTGGAGTGTGTGCTGGGCCATTTCATCTCCAGACCTCTGTTCTTCCTGACAGAGACACACTTTCCCTCCTTTGTCTGCCAAACACACCTGAACTTCCCCTTTGTTCAAATGTCACCTCCTCTGGGAAGCCTTCCCCTCTCTCCCAGGCTTGGTTAGTTGCTCAGCCCTTTAACCTTTGGGCATTCCCCTAGTAGAGCTGTCTCCTCTCTGCAGTGAGTGCATTTATGTTTCTGGGTCTGTTTTCCCCATCAGCCTGTGAGATCCTTGAGAGCAGAGTGTATGTCGTATTTTCGTATTCCCAGCACTGACAGTAGAGGGGTACCCAGACATGCCTCTCACTGCTCTCCTACTCTTCAAGAAGGATAACTCTCATTTACGCTAACAAACATTTACCAAACTTTCACAATGGGCCAGGTTACAATACTCCAAAATAATAAGCCACATTGTAATCAACTTTTAAAACAGATAAATCATCCATAATCTTGCTCTGAGGAATCAACTTTGGGTTTGAGACACGGCTTAGTAAACATTTCACACATACATGTGCCTTGAGAGGAGAACTATATAAACTAGAACATATAAGGGTTTTCTTATTGAGAGATAAATCAGAATCATAAGGAATTAATTCAGGTAATTTAATTAGTTATTGTTAATAATGTTACAGTTAGTGATATCTGATAGTCAATGAGATTGATAAGAAATATTCTCTTCTCCAGCATCACATGGGCTATTTTTACAAGTGGCTGGATTTTAAAATGGACTAAAGCTCTAAATATTGGGATGAATTAGTGGGTTTTGTTGTTTCTTTTTCTTTTCTTTCTTTCTTTCTTTTTTGCTGAGGAAGATTTGCCCTGAGCTGACATCCTTGCTAATCTTCCTCTTTTTGCATGAGGAAGATTTGCCCTGAGCTAACATCTGTGCCAATCTTCCTCTGTTTTGTAGAGGGTCTTCCTCTATTTTGTATGTGGGTCATTGCCACAGCATGGCCCCCAACGAGTGGCCTAGATCCGCACCTGGGAACTGAACCTAGGCAGTTGAAGTGGAGTGTGCCGAACTTAATCACCAGGCCACAGGGCCAGCCCCAGAATTAGTGTTTTTAAAATCTATATCTCTTGTATGTGGAAGAAACCAGAGCTTCAATTCTGTTTTTATATGCCGGAGGGATTTTGTTTTGTTAAGTATAAATATTTGCAATGAACAACTCACGCCAACCTAGAAATCTCATGTAGAACAGAAAGCTCTAAGAAATCATAGTTCTTACAGGACACCAAGATTATAAAGCCAGTTAATTCCAATTCTGACCAATTCATCATCATAAGAAAATATATGCACTTCCTATACTAGTCCTGTCTGAAAGGAAGGATCTTACTGAGCAATCACTCATGTATAAGGAGTTCTAGGATTTATAGATGGTGGAGTAGAATTGGATATGGATGGAGAATCAACCTTGAGGTCTGGTTGGCAAAATAAAAGGTAGTTTACAGGATTTCCGTTTCCAACATAGTATACAAATGTTTCCCGCCATGATGTTGTCCAAGTTAAGATCAATTAATTTTTTTTTAAAGTAAGATGTCCAACCATTGTCTTGAGGATGCTCTGAGAGAACTGTCCGTTGTGCTGCCCTGACAAGCAGAGAACAGCGAAACTCCAAGTCAGTGGTTCTCAAACTGCGGCCCCAGAGAAGCAGCATCAGCATCACCTGAAAACTTGTTAAAATGCGAATTCTCAGGCTCCACTCAAGACCTGCTACATCAGAAATTCTGTGTGGGGTTTGTGAGTTTTAACATCCCCGTCAGGTGATTCTAATGCACGTCCAAGAACCACTGTTCTACGAAAATGGTCCTTCCAAGAATCCCAAAAATTTTGTTTCTTTTGAGGAGACTGTGCTCTCTGATCTTGGCCTGCTGATTCTACATTTCATGGATCTCTACAATTTTCCTCGGTAGTTTTCTTTTTGCCCTCAAGGCAGACGTCTCAAATAGTAAGTGTTTCTGAGAGACTTAGAAACTTTTTAACAACTCCCATTGTTCCCTTGCCTCCAGCGGGAATCATTCCAGCTCTGCTTCCTGAGCCCAGTTCAATAATTTCTCCCTGAGGATTTCCCCTCTTCCCCAGCATCATGCCCGTGAGTAGAGTGTGTGAGGTGTGGGCAGGGACCAGGAAGCTGTGAAGCAGCATGGGGGGCACCCCCAGAAAGATGTAAGACCTGAGCTCGCTTCGCCCATTCAGGGCTGAAGGGAGGTGAGAGATTGAGGGTTTCCTCACCTGCCGATAGGTCAGCGGTAATTAGGTTTTTGAAAACATCTGCTGGAGGGTAAGGAGAATAACCAAGTGACATGGACTTGATGGTAGTAAGTCTAAAGTTTGAGAAGAGCCTCAGGAAGTGATTCCGGGGGAATGTGCTGTTAAAACAGATGCTTCAGGTTGCATATAAAACCCAGTAATTTTAGCACCAAGCATGGAATAGGCCTTGTGAGATAGGGAACAGGGGATAAGTAAAATCACTGCAAAATTCTCCACATGATCAATTACCTACTTAATATGTAAATTTGGCAACTTTTATCGAGCATGTTCTATGTCAGAGTTGCTGCTCCGAGTTCTATGGTTACCAAGCTACTGAAATTACAGTATAACTGGTTAAGGGGAGAAGATGGAACAAATGAATGAGGATAAACCTATAACGGGGGTATTTTTAAATTGTTATAAGAACACCGAGAAATGGGGAATTAGCTGCACGTGGGAGAAATGGCAAAAGGAGTGACAGAGGGTGACGTTTGAGCAGATGTTTTCTAAGGTAGAGAACATGGTGAAGAGAATTCTAGGAAACAGACATGGAAATACACAAATATATGGCATGTTTAAGAAACTATAATCCATTAAAGAGCCAGGGGTTCATGAGAGGCAGAGCTACTGATTAGAGCCCGGTGGAGGCTACGTTTTACAGCCTTGTATGACAGGCTGAGTTGCACGCACATATGTGAGTATGTATTTCTACCCTGACTTGATCTACAAAGTGTTTGATGTGGCCCCTAAGGAGTACTAGTGAGCATCACCACGAGAACGTAAGTGAGAGAGAAAGGTGATCAGATCAGAGTTTAGACAGGTCTCATGGACAGCTGTGTAGGAGGTGAACTGGCGTGGAAGCAAATGGAAGTGAAAGATAAGAAGAGAATGACCTCTAAGAGATAACGGATTGCAGAAGGCCAGGTGAGGGAGGATGGAAGACTGAGACAAGGCAGGGGAGTGAGGAGGCCACTTACCCGCCACCCCGTCACCCTCTATCTCTTTCCCTCCATCTCCCTCTCCACCTTTGGTCCCATTCCCTCCACGCCCTACCACCTTTCCAGTCCCCTTCCTTCACGCATTCTCTTTCCCCATTTCCCTTCCTTGTAATCTCCCTTTAAATCTTCACTTATTTCCATTTCTTTTCCTTCAACATTTGCTGTCCTTTTAAAAGAGTTCGGAATCTCCTTCAAACAATATGTTTATCATCTATTTCTTAATCTAATGAAACTTCCTACCCCCTCCCTCTGGTCTCCACAAATGTTCTGGGGAGCCTCACCCAGTGAAGGACCACCTTCACTAGGGAGTGGGGACAAACTGGATGTCCCAGGTGTCCAGCTGTGTCCAGAGCCTCCCCAGTACAGACCTGACAGCCTATAGCTATTCATTCACCCAGCAGTCAACACCAGGTACTTACTAAGTACTGACTATGAGCAGGGATGGGCTCTGAGGGGGCACAAATAAAGTGTGAAATCAAGGCCTATGTCTCTAGGATCTTGTGATTGAATTGTGTAGGAAAACCATAGACACATGAAAGATTCATTAGCATTATAGTGTGTTAAATGTTGCATGAAAAATTTATTAGAGACTGGAAGAGAGGAGGATGTCTTTAGAGCAGGAGACTACCCAGAGGAGAGTGAATACCATTTGTATTTCCAGGCACTGTCCTAGGGGTTTTTTATGTGTCATTCTACTTAAGCCTTCAGAAAATTCTATAAAGTATTTTCATACCTAACTTTCAGATATGGAAACTGAGACCCAGAGAGATTAAGTAACTTGCTCAAGGTTAAGTCTCAAGGAAATAGAAGCCCTGAAATTTGGCTGCAAGTCTGTCGGACTCCGTGTGTCTTCCCACCAGTATATTACACTGAATCTTTGTAGTATATTCTCTTTTTTTTTCAGATTGGCACCTGAGCTACCATCTCTTGCCAATCTTCTTGTTTTTTTCTTCCTCTTCTCCACAAAGCCCCCCAGTACATAGTTGTATATTCTAGTCTGGGGTCTTCTGGTTGTGCCGTGTGGGACACTGCCTCAACATGGCCTGATAAGTGGTGCCATGTCTGTGCCCAGGATCCAAACTGGCAAAACCCCAGGCTGCCGAAGTGGAGTACGCGAACTTAACCACTTGACCACCGGGCCAGTCCCAATATAGTACACTGAATCTTTGAAAAGCTGGTTGCGTGTGTCTCTGGATGGCTTTAAAATATTTCATGAGTGTATATTCCAGCACCAACCTGTAAACTCTCCAGAGACAAGGCCATTTAATCAGCAGCTGGTGATTTGGTCTGCACCTAATGATGCCCATCATATGGACCTGAACAACTCTGTTCTGAGCTCCAGAGCACTAGAAGAGCAAGTGGTGACTTCATGCATCCATGACTGTGGTTCGTTTTCTTTAGGTGCATGGAGAAGACACCATGGAACCAGGGAACCTCACGTGGGTATCGGAATTTGTCTTCTTGGGACTCTCGCAGTCTCAGGAGCTCCAGCTTTTCCTGTTTCTGGTGTTCCTATTTGTCTACGCCACCACTGTCATGGGAAACCTCCTCATCATGGTCACGGTGACCTCAGACTCCCAGCTCCACACGCCCATGTACTTTCTGCTCCAAAATCTGGCTGTCATAGATCTCTGTTTCTCCTCAGTCACTGCCCCAAAGATGTTAGCGGACTTCCTCTCGGAGAAGAAGGCCATTTCCTACCAGGGCTGCGTGACCCAGATCTTCTTCTTCCACTTTCTGGGAGGTGCTATGGTCTTCTTCCTCTCGGTAATGGCCTATGACCGCCTTGTTGCCATCTCTCGGCTCCTCCACTATGTTACCATCATGAACACTCAGCTCTGTATGGGGCTGGTGCTGGCTGGCTGGGTGGGAGGCTTCATCCATTCTATTTCCCAACTGGCTCTGATGCTCCCTCTGCCTTTCTGTGGCCCCAACATCCTAGATAACTTCTACTGTGATGTCCCACAAGTGCTGAGACTTGCCTGCACTGACACTTCCGTCTTAGAGTTCCTCATGATCTCCAACAGTGGGTTGTTGGATGTCATCTGGTTCTTTCTGCTCCTGATGTCCTACTCAGTCATCCTGGTGATGCTGAGGTCCCACTCAGGGCAGGCGAGGAGGAAGGCAGCTTCCACCTGCACCACCCACATCGTCGTGGTGTCCATGGTCTTCATTCCAAGCATTTACCTCTATGCCCGGCCCTTCACCCCCTTCCCCATGGACAAGGCTGTGTCCATTGGACACACGGTCATGACCCCCATGCTCAACCCCATGATCTACACCCTGAGGAACCAGGAGATGCAGGCAGCAGTGAAGAGATTAGGGAGACACTGGCTGGTTTGTAAAAGGGAGTGATAATGGGCAGGTCATTTTCTTTAGCTTTGTTTTCCATTTGTAAGGTGGAGAGAGAGATCCTGTATCTTCTCTTTTCATAGCTTGTAGATACGTTGTGAGGATCATTGTAGAAATTAATGAATTTTGAAACTAGGCAACTTACGCAGATTTTTAGGAAAAAGGATAGAGTCCTCTTTGGTGACTAAGGTTTATAATAAAGAGTTCTAAAACTTCTGCAACAATGAGAAATGTTCTCTTGGCCCCTGGAAAGCTACACTCTCCTTTCCCCCTTCCTCTTGTGATGAGGGTATTTCCTCAGTAAGAGCAGTCCTGTGTTAATGTGTTTTGACTTCTCTTCCCAGCACCCCTTTTTGTCTGTGTCCAGAGTGTTGGAAAAAACACAGAACTTGGAGATTTAGTCCTAAATTGAGAGCCCTTGAAGCATTAGTTACAAAAATGGTGACCTTGGATGAGCCACCTGGCCTCTCTTGGACTCACAGATTCTTCCTCACCAAACTGACATAAAATGCTATCTGTACCAATAATTTCACAGATTTGTTATAAGATTCAAATGAAAAATGTGTAAGAATATTTTGTAAACCGTAGAACCTATGTAAGAATTATTGTTATTGTTATTATTATGCCTGACATTTATTCTTTCATCGCTTGAGTTGCGTTTTGGAAGCAGGGCAGAAATTCCTAGGTGCAGCGAGGGGAGGCATGGAGAGGGTGGGGCTGAACTCCGGAGGGGCCATGCAACATGCCCGAAGGTGAAACCGAACAGGGACTGGGCGTAAATTCAGGGCCATGTCTGCAAGGCTCTGCTATCTCCCAACCTCCCATTTTCAGACTCAATGCTTCTTGCAAGCAGGAATGGGAAGATCCATTCATTTGTTCATTCATTCATATTTGTAAATATGCATTTGGGGCTTAATGCAGTACTTTATCCATAGAAAATGCTCCATAACAATTTGTTGACTCCATCTCTCTCTCTCTCTGTATCCCCACACCTTTCTCTTTCTCTCTCTCCCTCCCTACACTGATTTCTTCCAGTTCAGTCTTTACATCCATCAGGGCCCTTTCTCCCCCTCCTCCCAATTCACTGGTGTGTCTTGCTTCTTCTCTGCCTGGACCTCTTTGCCACGCACCCATCATGTCTTTCCTCCACTATCAAACTGGGGCTTTGGGGTTCGGTTGTCAGGCAGAGTTGAAGAGAGGAAATAGGTCATGATTAGAGTTGCAAGGGGCTGTGACCCCAACAAGTTTAAATAAAAAGAGGGTGTTTAAAGGTCTCCCTGAAGGAAGATGGAGTCAGGAATTGTGGGACTAAGAAGCTGCCAGGACTGACACAGCTGGTCTCTCCTCCTCCCCCCCTCCCTGCCTTCATCCCTCCCTGCCTGTGAGTCTGCTTGTACACGGCCCAAATGGGAGCTTCAGCCCCCAAACCTGCCGTTTCCATTCCACCTTCCGCAGTCAACTTGCTCATTCTCTCAGGGTTACAACTCCAAAGTCTTGTGAGAATAATGTGACTGTCTAGGGTTGGGCCATGCGTCCCGTGGGGCTGTGGATGTGTGGGTCATGTGATGTAAGTGTGGCCATCCAGGCCCCTCCCTTCAGCAGGAATTGTGGGTGCATGTTGTTCTCAGAGAAAGAGCATGTGGGTGGACAGACTCCCCCAAACATGTCTGCCATGAAAGGAACAAGCAGGGTACCCCTTAAGCGACACCATGCGAGGAACTTGTTAATTATGTCTAGTCTAGAAATTCATGTTTTTATTCCTCCATTAAACATGTAGTTATTGAGTGCCTAAAATTTACTCCTTCTGTCCCAATTTGTCCTCTTTACCCCTAGGTTCTTAGGGAAAGTTCCTGACTTTGTTTTGGCTGAACCAAGGGAAGAAAAGACAAGAGCCTGAGGAATCAGGGCAACCTGAAAGGACACACATGGCGGTGGCCCAGCGGGAGCCGTCAGCGATTGCCGAGGGAGCCGGGATGGAGACAGAGCTGAACGCAGGAGAGGAGGCAGCTGGGGCACCCAGGGACATGATGCCTGCCTCAGCGTCCACCCACAGCCATGTGCCCTGCCCCTCACACCAAAGACAGGGAGAGGATGCCTGTGCAGGCTGTAAAGAGTTTCTTTTTCTCTGGAGAATTTAAAAACAACAATAAAACTGACTAAAGGTGTTTTTTATAATTACCATGCCCTGGCGACTCCAAACAATGTTAGAGTTAAAATATGCCCTCCTTCCAGGTGGCTTGCTCCCACCCCCCTGCCCTTCATAAAACCCGGTGTGTGTGTGTGTGTGTGTGCACACGCATGCGTGTGTGTGTGAGATACAGAGGAAACCCTGAAAAAGTGGGGAAAGAGTTAGAATTGTGGAGGGGAGAAGACCAGAGGCCTTATGAGGGAGGAGAGTGTGAGCCGTGGAAAGAGGGGACCTCGTGCCCTGATTCTGTACAGGTATCAATAAAGCAGCAAGGCTATGGGGTGACCGCTGAGATGAAAGCTGAGGAGGGAGGAGGAGGTTGAGCTGGAGCCCTGACTCCCACGACAGGGAATGTGCCCAGAGAGCCCCTGGACAGTCCTCCCAAGAACCCGGAAATGGGTCCCATGGGCCCTTGGGCTTGCCCCGCAGTGTGAATCCACAGAGAAGCCATGAAGGCCACGAGGCCTGCTGCTTTGCAGTGGGAACTCTCAGGAGGAACAGACACATCGTTTTCCCCTTACATCTTCCCAACACCAGCACCAGACGGGAGGTGCTGGAAAGAGGAAGGAAGAAATGTGAGGAGACAGACAAAGAACAGCTGAACAAATAAAAAAGGTAATTTCATAAAATAAGATCTATGAAGGAAATGTATGGAGTGATGTGACTAGTAGGGTGGGCAGTGTTATAGAATGTGTTTGAGGAAGGGATATTTGAGCAAAGACCTGGGTAATGAGAAGGAGCCAGTCAGGCAAAGGTCTGGGTGACAGGCAAGCATTCTAGACAGAAGAAACAGCAAGTGCAAAGGTCCAGAGGAAAGAATGAGCTTAGTGGCCAAAGGAAAAATAAAAGAGGACAGTGTAACTGGAGTGTGGTGAACAAAGAAGACCTTGGTAGGAGGTGGCTCTCAGATGTCATATTAGTTATCTACTGCTGCATGACAAATCAACCCAAACCTAGCAGCTTAAACCAAAGTAATCATCTGTTATCTCTCATGAGTTCTCCGGGCCAGGAATTCTTACAGGGCATGGCAGAGACTGCTTATCTCTGCTTTGCAATGAACTGGGCCTCAGCTGGAAGACTCAAAGGCCGGGGGTGGAATCATTTGCAGTTTCGTTCACTAACATGCCTGGCTGTTGACGTTGGTGTCGGCTGCGCACCTAGATGGGGCTGTTGTTTGGTCTCTCCACTTGGCCTGAGCTTCCTCACAACATGGTAGCTGGGTCCCAGGGACAAGCATCCTGAGTGAGAGCCAGGCAGAAACTGAATCCTTTCTGCACCTAGACTCAGAAATCACACAGCATCACTTCTGCCACATTCTATTAGAAACAAGTGAGCCATCAAGTCCGGCCCACATTCAAGGGAGGGGAGTAGCCTCCATCTTTTGCATGAGGTCTGTCAAAGAGTTCGTGGATGTATTTTTAAATTACCACTGAGGTAGATAGGAGCCTGATCATTAAAGAGCTGGAATTTTATTCTGTGTGCAATAAAAGTCTTTGGAGGGTTTGGGTGGAGGTGGGGATGGTGGCGTAATGTACTTTATACTTTAAAAAGGTCATGTTGGCTGCTGGGCAGAGGGTGGGTTATAGAGGTCAAACCTGGTGGACTGGGTTAAGAACCCGACCTGGAACAAGGAGACGTGGATTCCAGTTCAGGTTCCTGCACTAACTAGCCGTTACCTCTGGCAAGTCTCCTAACACTGGCGCTGTAGGGGCATCCTTGCATTTGTATGGATTTACCCAGGGCTTTTTCTTCCCTCAGACCTGCAGGAAGGTGTTTGTTTTGTGTCTCTCCTCT